>NC_138906.1:125844738-126039697 GCF_965231255.1 Vanellus vanellus | reverse complement strand
CCTAAATTTCAGCAGCCAAAAGAGAAGGCATTAAAACGGTGCTTAAGGAAAGGTTAGGGTGAAAAATTGGCCTCTTCCAAACATGCCACCTAATTCCTAAGCCATGTGTTTTCTGAGTTCAGTCTACTTCACGTATCAACATTACATTTCGCTACAGCCAGCGCTTCTGAGCCAGGAAAGCACAGGCCGTGCTCTTCTGCCTCATTCACCATCAGCAGAATTACCAGTAAGTTCCAAAATCTGTATTGTTTCTGATGGCATGCGGCATCCTACAAAGCTGTAGGAACATTGCTTCATTTTTGGTACTTATCGGCTTCCAGAAGTGGAGATTTAAAAGATTTGTGTTTGATTTGTAAACTGGGGCTGTCTTGTATGAAACTCCTCAGTGAGGTTAATTACTGAACATCAAAGAGATATCATTTTATAAGCACAGTCCCTGCTGCAGTGAGTAACAATGCATTCATCTGTCCTTTGGCTTTTCCTTTTGGGCCTCCAAATATACTGAGGCCACCCCAGCGCTGCTGCAATTTCTGCTTTTGATAAATGATTTGCTTTGGCATTTTTAGGGTTACTTTAGAGTAGTCCCTGTGGGCATCGCAAATATTATAGTAGTTTAGTTATCTAAAGCATTTAGTGTATAAGATAAATGACAAGATTTTTTGAGGAGTTGCAACTATAAAATATTTCCTGTAGTATTTGGGAAGAATATGCATTCATCTCATTTTCCTGTCTCAAGCAGACTTTTCATTAGCATGTCTTAATTTGTGCATGCAAGATATTAGTCTACCTCCTTGTTAAAGTACATGAATCTTTATTTGCTCAGAGGACTATGGTACATGCAGGAATTTTACAGACACCTTTTCTTATGCTGAGACCAGCTGTGTTCAACAGGTTCAAATTGGAGTCGATGTGACTTTCTCACTGCACACATAGGAAGGAGCAGTGATGGTAAGCATGGCAGAATTTGGCCCTTCCTGATTTGCCTCATATTATTATTAGCTGTAGTTTGCAGGTGAGTTCAGAGGTAACACTCATGGAGGAACAAAGTAGGCTTTGTTCAGGTCGTATAAACACCACATGATTTTAGTCCATGTAGTATCAGGCACATAATTTTTTTCATTTTACATAATTAACTGTCTTTTATTTCTGAAAAATCGACCATCGTATCCATCAGCTCTTAATTTTCTTTCTTGGATGCTACATCAGAAAAACATAGCTTAAATTTATATTTTTCCATCTTTTTAATGATAAACCTTTCCAATTAGTGGGGGAAAAATTAAATCATATTTCAGGGTCCCTCTTTATTTTCTGTCAAGCATTGCAGCACTTTCCATTTGCAGTGATTCTCAAAAGCATGTGGTCTCCTGTTGATGCTCAGTCTATTTTCTATTTTCTTTTTCTTTCCTCCCTATTTCTTTTTTTTTTTTTTTTTTTTTTTTTTTAACCTAAAGCCTTGCCAGGAAGTTTAACCCTCAGCTGTCTCTGGCGATCCTGTCCCTAAGCACGTCCTACCTCTTGGTCCAACAAAACGAGCTTGCTCCCTGTGCTGGCTGCAGCTGTTTTCTCCCCCAGTGCCGAATGCTGTTGGCAGCCAATCACAGATGGAGCTAAACCCATCCTCAGCAATTTATGCGGCCACTTCCTCCAGATTTCTCACAAGAGAATTTCTGGACCAGAATTCATTCCTTTCTCGCCCAGACTTTTGATCCTGCGTTGGAAATCAAATAAAGGCTCTCTGACCAGTGCTTCTTGCACGCTTCTAGGTGCTTGAAACAAAAGCTGGGAAGGCACTGCGGCTATTGCAGAGTGGTAGCTGTGGGGCTGGGCTGAGACCTCGCCTCTGAAAGGGTATCGGCTGCTCCATGTTTTCACTGTCATTGTGGGCTGCTCCACAAAGCGGCATTGCCATGTGTACCAGAGGGAGCTGCTTGCCTTGCCTCTCAAATGTAAAGTGGCACGTATTCAGGTTCCTAACAAAGAACCTACAGCCTAGAGATCGGCGATATTTAAGGAATGGCTTCTGGTTGAAATGCTTTTTGTTTGTTTGTTTGTTTGTTTCACACCTCCGCTTTTATTTGGTCGTCCCAGCTTCCTGGAGTCTGACATTAACAGAGTAAAAGATTGTTTCTGCTTTTTTATTTATTCCTTTATAGATCTTGCTGTTGGCTGATGCTGCCAGTTTTCTGGCTTATTGGATTGTGGCTTCTGTCCTGTTTGAGGCTCTGAACGGAATAAAATGACACTGCAATCATAAAGCTATATAGTTCAGCACATAAACGGCATACTGGGAGGTGGGAGCCATTGTTTAAAGGACACGGTGTAAAGACCTAGAGATGCTTAAATCACATACCTCTCTGCTAAAACTTTGTGTAGGAATTACATCTGAAGTACAAAATGGAGAGTATCACGTTGCTAGGATGGCTCATCTGAGTGCAGACGGGGGTTAAAACCAAACAAAATCCTTATTTGATTTCTCTGCAGATTCACCCAGGCCTGAAAAGAGAGAAACCAAATGTCCCATCCCAGGATGTGATGGCACAGGGCACGTGACTGGGCTGTACCCTCACCACCGCAGTCTCTCAGGCTGTCCACATAAAGTTAGAGTGCCACTAGAAAGTGAGTATCATCACCCTGCAGTCCAGAATAACAACTGGATCTGGCCCGGTATTGCGGGTAGTGTGTGCTCGTGCTGGAGAAGCAGCCTACTTTTTCCGGATGAGATTGCAGAACAAGGCTGAGAGGAGCCATAACACTTTCTTTGCCCTCCAGCTCTTAGTCACAGTCCTACTTCCCACACTTGTGAAGCTCACGTACTCCTTAGCAGTAGCGTTACAAACAGCATTAGGCTCCTCAGGTGGCCTGGGAAGAACAAGATCAGAGCCAAACTATCCCCACGCTGCCAGCAGACCTGCATGCTGTAGTCTTACCAGTCTTCAAGCTCTTGCTTGCCCGTGCCTTTGCTAAGGCGTGCGGCACAGAAATCACCTGCTTCTTTCAGAGCTGCGACCGGATTTGCCGTACTCACCCACCGAGGTTGCTGGTTTTCGTCACCAGTAACTGAGAGGCCTGGGCATGCTTATTCAGAGATGTTTTCGGTGTCCCCCTGACAACTGAGCTCAAAAAGGTTACTTTCATCAGTACATCCCAGCATTGGTCTGCAGCACGTCCCTCTTGTATGACTGTATTGCGCTAACCCTTTTATGCCCAGTCTAGCCTGAGTTTCCCTGCTTATTTCTAACTGTGCTGATCTGATTAATTTGGTTTGTGTGTGTGTGTGATCCTGCAATGTGATGCAATGAAATGCTGCATAATAAGCCAAAACCTAATGTGAAACTATTCGTTTAAACAACCTAGTTAGTTACTTTTTTTTTTTTTTTTTGTAGTGGCATGCATAACAACAAATTAAAATGATACCTACAGTTTACCAACATCCTATTCCTAACTGTAGCTGTCCTTTTTTTTAAAATCTAGTACTAACCTGTATTTATGGAAACATCTGCTGAGTTAAGCAGGCTGCTGCATTTGGAAGGCCTCAGCAACATTAACTTTCTAAAAAGTTAAAATTAACAAGTCCTTGTTAACTATCACACTTCCAATCAGCTGTGTTCTGTCCTGCTGGCAAAAAAAAAACAAAACCGCAACCTCAAAAATTACCTGTAGTCTCAATTTGGTCCCTGACAGATCAAACCAGTTGACTGAACAATCATCTTTTTTGAAGCACTGTGCACCCGAAAGGGTAATGTGGTACTGAAGTCATGAGAGCAGACATACAAAGGCATATTCTCTTTTACACAGACATACATCTCACTCTTAGTGAAAACAATCCACACCAAAGGGCATAAGAAATGCACATGCTTTTTTCTAGTCAACTGCGTTAGTGGTGTATGAACCAGAGGGCAAAGGGCTTCATGGTGTAACAACCTCACTAGCTTCTGCCTTTGTTCTTTTGAAGTCCATAAAGACAATGATGTGCATGTGGGAAGCCACACTACAGCAATGTAGGGATAAATTTATACATGCTGGAGGCACCAGCCTCGCTGTTTGTAGGTCCTTTACTTCTCCTTTTCTTTTGTGGTCAAAATGTGACAGAAGTGAGAATCCGCGTCTGAAGAAGAAATGTTCATACTTTTAGTATATGTATTTTTAATTAATGTATGTTATTATCACTTTTTTTTTTTCTTATTCCTGTTTAGTTCTTGCCATGCATGAAAATGTTTTAAAGTGCCCCACCCCAGGATGCACTGGAAGAGGACACGTCAACAGCAATCGCAACACACACAGAAGGTAGATCAGAAAAGTTCCTGTCCACTTCAGATCTAACATGTACTCAGAAGTAAATTGATGGGCACATCTTGGAATTAGAAGTTATGTACTACACTGCAGAATGCCTATGAACTGGGGTGGCCTGTGTTATTTATAACTAAATACTTGTGTTTAATTTCGTTATATAAGAAATGGCTGCAGCATTGAGGACAGCAAATTCCACTAGTCTTTTTCGCAGATGAGATTTCAAACTACAGTGTCATTACAGTCTTCACAGGGAAGCGCTATCATGTAAAATAAGTAGGAACGATCAAATACATTATTATCGCTACAACTGGAAAACCCAGAAGAAGCCAAAGACTCTTTGTTTTACACCACATACATGGTAGTCCCTGGCAGGAACTCCCCATCAAAGCACATTCCCTTTTAGCAAAACAGGAAATTTTAAGTGGGATACTTTAGAATCCCTGTAAAAACTAACTCCATTTATTACCCTCAGGAATGCCATCTTCCCACCTGGAACCCTCTTGTCTGTTTGACTTGCTGCCTGCAGGCAGAAAATAAAACTGAGGAAAGCCTTCCAGACAGGCAGCTGGGGAATCACAGCTGGGCTGCAGGTGAGGCAGAGAGCCGATGCGCTCTGTCTCCAGCAAGCCACTGCTGTCGGCATGGCTCTTGTCAGTGCTGCTTTCTACTGGAAGCCAGCAAGACGAAATATTCCATTATAGTGCTTCTGGTAAAATATAATGTCAATCTTACAATCAAACGTGGGACTGAAACATTTCAAACCCAAATTTCTATGTTGAACTGAATTTTTGTGGGATTTTCTTTTTTTTGCTGGTGATTGATTGGTTGTTGTATGAGCGCACCAAAATCAAGGATTATCATACTATGTTACTGTCTTCAATACAAAAAGTTAGCCTTTGCCAGAGATATTACAAGCTCATCTACAAGAACATATAAGGAACCGGAAAATATTATTTCGTTGTGCTTCCCGTTTTAAATCCCCAGTCATCTTTGCAGCACATCAGCTGTATCATAAGCAACCCATGAATAGGATAAGAAAACATGTTTTAATCTAATAAAGCAAATAGGAAAAAAAGAAAGCACATCTTGAAATGACAAAATGTGTTCTTTGGTAACAGTTGCTCAGATACTCTTTTTTTTTTCCCAAATTCACTTTCCTTTTAATCAGCAGGAGGCTTATATGCATGGTTTAGCTGATAAAGTAAATGTCATTTGTCAAAAAATTTACTAGTGGCTTGCCAGCCACAAAACATCAAAGCTGAACTGTAGAAAACTCCTACGTGATTCAGTTTCCAGATATATCACCTCAAATACACAGATTTCACAGTTTTGCATTAGGGATTGAAAAACAGATGAATCTGAGCTATAATAGCAGCAGCTTGCATAGATGCATAGAGTACCAGAGAAGTTCGAAGTCATTGGGTTCCACAGCACATATTTCCTTTATCTAAGACTTCATTTTAATGTTTGTTTTTTTTTTTTTTTTTCCTTGCCATTTCTTTTCTTCACCTTGTTTCTAAACAGCCTTTCTGGTTGTCCAATTGCTGCAGCTGAAAAGTTGGCAATGTCCCAGGAAAAGAACCAGCTCGAGTCTCCAAAAGCTGGGCAGTGCCATGATCAGTCTCACAGGTAGGAGCTCCCACTGAACTAGTGTCTCCAAAGTATTTTCACACAAACTCTTCTGACATCTCCTCAGGTCTTTCACCCATTTCAGATTTAGCTACAGAGGTAAGTCAGTATCCCGAGGTGAACCTCTAAATGACTTGAGTGTATCTCAAAATTAACATGCCATGTTCTGATGGTTCTTGTGTGTGTGGCTGACATTAAAGACAACAGGCACACCTTCTGAAAAGCAATCAAACATATTCTACTAGATCTTACTTCAACACACATAGCCTAATCAATGGTTCTCAAATGTCTTTCTCCTGTTAACCAAATCTCCTATCTTGCTGAAATGTTTTAAACACTTTTCAAGAACTGTTCCTTTGTTACGATATTTTGGCGACTTTCAGTGGCCACTTGATTAAAGATCTCTTTGAACTGATCACACTTTTAACAGTGCAGTCCTCATTTATTTCATGCTTCTTTTCAGAGGAATCTTCCAGTGATCCCAAGTAACGTGTTGTATTGGCATTGCCGTTATCTGAAAGTGTTGAGAACTCTGCTCATTCCATTTCCCTACCGTTGAATAACTGATATTTTGAGTTTCTTTATTTTAAGTTTATTGGTTTAATTAGTTTAATTTATTTTTTATACAATGGCATCAAAAAGGGGAAACGTTTTTTATTGCAATTGTATTTTGTTTGAGAGTCATATGGACCCTACAGACACGCATAATTTGCACATCATTGGCACCACAACCATTACAACCTATTATATTCAGGTCTATTTGGGGACACTTTAATTTGTGGATTATTGACATGATCAGCTCTAATGGTTCCTTCAGAGCCATTACAGAATATTATGTCCATGTGTCTGCCAACTGCACGTGCCTTAACTCTACATATGAAAAGTCCTTAGGAAATTACTAAAGACAAGTAGTTACTGAACAGTAACTAAATGGAATAACACACCATAAATCATTCTTTCCTCCCAAATAACAGAAGCAATTATTTTGGTTCATCTTATATTATATTTATACCACACTCATTCACAGTAAAGTGAGAACAATAGCGATGCATAAAACTACAAGTCCTTTGACTAGCAAAAATCCAATTTTTAGAAATAAAGTAAATACCACAGTGCAGTGGTAATCTAGAAGTAAATCAGTATCCTTTTTGTAATTAGCCCACACTGTTCCTACAGAATACTAGATTTTTTATGTCTGTAGTTTTGAACTTGTATGAAGTCAAAGTACTCTTCGACTACTAGGTCAGCCACCACATTTGCTGTCTTTGCAGCTATTTCCTGTATACACCTATCAGTAGGATTCTCATGTGGTAACAGCACTCTTTCTGACACTGAGATATAACTGTACCCTATTTTTCAAGAAAAGGTTATTTAAAGATATTCTTGTGTTTCTCATTCATTCTTTTCCTCCTCTCTGCAGGACAAATTTAGCGAAACAGCCTGAGGTAGCTCAGTATAATTACAGAACATCACAGCCAGTCACCTCCTCCAGAGCCACCTTGACGAAAGAACAGGAGAAGTTTGGGAAAGTACCATTTGATTATGCCAGCTTTGATGCACAAGTCTTTGGCAAACGCACAATAGCACCTGTGGCACAGGGACGAAAAACACCCCAGTTCCTTGAATGTAAGCTTGAAATTTCATTATCTCTTGGAAAATGGGCAAAATGTCAATGACTTTTTTTTTCTTTTTGTTTGTTCTGCTTTCAAACTTCTACAATTCAAAAAATCTCTGTAGGAATCATCTTTAACCACTTGTGGCCAGAATGCTAAATATAGAATACTAGTTTGCTAAATATAGAATAATAGAACGCTAACTATTATCACTATGAGGTTTACTTTTCTGATGTTTCCTTTAAAAGAAATTATCAGGGGAAAGAAGGAGTAAAAAGGAATGGTTTATGTCGTATCTGTTACCTTCTTCCTTGGCTAAATCGTGATATCTTTATGTGATAGGATGCTGCCATGAGAAGTTCCATGGAATGCGTCTGCACAAGACATAATGAATTGTAGTACAGAGAAATACAAGTTAGGTTTTAAAAAGCATTTCAACTACCTTTTAGATGTGCCCATACAGGTATTATTCCTCCTAGATGACCATGTGCCTTGTCTGCATTACTTCCAGGTCTGGATTGAATTCGTTTTGATATCACATATTTCTGTACTACATTGTATTTGCAGTGCAGATATATCCAGTGCCTCAAATTGTTACCAAGATCCCTCTGCTTGCATCACTTACAGATTTGCTGAGGTACTACTCTGTACAAATGAGATACCGCAGTGTGAACACTGATTATTTAATGCAGATGCTCTTCACAATCTGCATGGGAAACTTCATCAAGAATCTGACATTGTATTGACCATTATAAATTACTCCTTATTTGAAAGAAACAAACAACTCTGTTACTACGAGGGAAATGGAAAAAAAGGGTATTGTTGGACCATATTTGGGCTCAGAAGAAAATAGATCCAAACAAATGTGACAAAAGACTCTTTAGTTGGTTTTAGTTTTGTTCATGACAAAAAATTTAGTAAAGAAAAACAAAAAAGGAAAACAAATTGCATCCCACTTATCTCAACAAAAGAGAGCATTCATACTAAGGTGAACAGAAAAGCAGAAAATTTTATATATGTATATATGCATACATAATACAATATAATATAATATAATATAATAATCTTTGAATATGACATATTATATATGTTTTATATATTTATAAAATTTGTATATTTATATGTTTATTTGTGTACATGTTTGAGTACACACACACACACGTATATACACATTTGTAGGTATCTATGTGTTTGTGTGTATATATATAAATACCCTATTTAAAATGGCAAATGAAAAGTAGATATTTATCTGGCCTGGAAAATAGTCTTGTTCAAATGAAAGCAAATACGTGCATCGCCAGCTTCTTGGGTGGCAGATTTTCCAATTTTGTTTGTAAAATTGAATATTCCCTATTAGCTGTCTCTTTGCACAGATGTATGTCTATTTCACAGGTTCATTTCAAGGAAAAAATGATTGAAATGTTTTTATACAAATGCAAATCCATACATATGCAATTTATGTATAATATATATCAGGGCTGAAGTTTACAGCCTGTTCTTGCAAAGATTGCAGCGTGCAGCTGTTATTTTATTGGAAAGGTGAAAGTAAAAGAGCAGGTGAGTGCTTTATGCAGATATACAAAAGTTGGCAATAAGAAGCTGATGATGTAGCGACTGGTTCAGCGTCCTATGTAAATATGTAGCTAGCCAAAAGCCCACCTTTAGCCCTCTGTGGATTCTGCACTTATAAACTTGATTTGTTAACAAAACATGCATCCCTCATAGCCTGCTTTATTTTGTGTCTTTTACGGTGGGTAAAGGAAAATTCACTTTTTTGCTTTTTAAATACAATTTGAAGTTAGCTCTTGCTTGTGCTACGGTGTTACAGCAGGCTAGATAAATCCTTCTTCATTTGCACTGGAGAAAGGGAGAACTGAATCATGAAGCTTTTACGTATTGCTCTGCTGAGTTGCCTCCAGTACCCAGAAAAAACCTGAATACAGCATTCAGCTACAGTGAGCGCACACAAACAAGCATTAGTCCTGAGAGCATCCCAAGTTTGAGGAAAGATGAGATTTTCAATGTCTTGTGTAAGTCTTAGCATTAAAATGCGCTCAGCCAAAGCTCTGCGTCCAAAGGGATCCAGAGCCTTGGGGCTCCGATCTTTCTGGAGGGAGCAGATGGAGATATGTAGAAATGTTCTTGGTGTATCTGGGTGTAGGCTGAGAAATTGGATTTTGCTTAGTTTATCTTTGTAGGACACTGAGAGAGCTACAGACAAAAGAAGTGATTATTGCTTCCTAAGAGCTGAAATCATGGTCTTATATTTTCCCTGCAACAGTTAATGGCGTCTCAAGCTCCAAAATCCAGAACAGAGAGCAGTTTTCTACCTGCTTTGGAGTAAGTGCTGCTGATGGAGCAGAAGACAAAGAACAACACAAAACACTTTTGTCTGTCAAAGCGCTTTTCTGTTCACCTCTTAGTTTTGTATTCTCAACTGACCTCTTTGTGCCTCATAAATTTGTGTATTATTCCAAATGACAGCCAACATAAGTCAGAGAGCCAAGACTAGTTTTATTCTGAATGTTCATTGTCATTATTTTTTTTAACTGATTAAATGGTAGACTTAAATTTCTAAAAAATTCCACAAAACCAGGACTGATTATACCTAACAGGTAATGTTCTTAACTGATTGCTCTGGTTCGTTCAAGAGCCTGGTCTTGTTCTTCTTACTCACATAAGTAAAGCTTTTTAAATCATGGACTTATTCATTTAAGTAGGGTAAGCAGTGTTGTTTTAGCTAAGACTGGACAAGCCACTGTTGGTTTCTTACACAACAGAGCTCCATGAGGCAGCCTTTATGAGGCTACATTTACAATGGCATTTGCCCACCAATGTTGTCAGGTCACGGCGGATAACACGCTAACACTTGTTCAGTCTTTCCTTGGACATCATTGCTCTTAATGCCTGAGTAGTGAACAAATAAAATATTAGTAAAAGTCTCAGATGTTTCGTTGAAAGATGTGTATTTGTTGGGTAAAAATTAAATTATCGTGTTTCTGAAGCCATTTTTACAGCAAACCCTTACTGCCAATAGGAAATTGATTGTTTTAAATGTATTCTTTGAACATTTTAATGTATGTAATTGTAGTCTGAGAAACAAAAATATGTAATGGGAAAAATCTCATACGTGCAATTGCTAATCAAATCTCTCTTCAACAGCAAAGCATTTTTCAAATCCAGTGAAATTTTCTAATCGACTGCCTAGTGCTAGCGCCCACACACAGAGCCCTTGCCATGCCAACTCTTATAGCTACGGTCAATGTAGTGAAGACACCCACATAGCAGCAGCTGCTGCTATCCTGAACCTTTCCACCCGCTGCAGGGAAGCAGCAGAGATCCTCTCCAACAAACCACAGAGTCTGTCTGCCAAGGTAGGGTAGTCCAAGAACCTGGAGGGTGTGCTAGCTACTGAACTGTGCGAATAAACTGTCTTTCATGTTAGTGACTGCATTAAATCCCCAAAAAGGAGGCTTCTATTTGCATGCTCTTTTGAAGAGAGGCAGAAAAAAAATCAGTAATGTAGTGACCAGTTCTGATAAAAATAAATAAATAGCGGGAATTGTGTTGTTACTCTTTTCATAATTGAGCCCTAAATACAAGGGGGGAGTTTTGTGGGAGGAAAAAAAAGAAGGATATTTCAAATCCAGCAACATTTGTGGTGGATAATGAGTTATATCTGTTTAAAGAGGGAATTTTCCTCCCTCTGAAACCTGCCATAAGCGATCATTTTGGAGGCTGATTAAAAAAATAAAAAAAAAAGGGAAAAACCAAACCAAAACCCCCACGTGTGATTAATCAAGGTGATATTTTGCTAGCAATGGAACAGAACTACACCTATTGAGTCTGTTGTGTTTGGAGCTCATGACAGTTTGACAAGGTGTAGGGAGGGAAATAACAACTGACTTCAGTAAAATTCTCCTTTCTGCTGGCAAGAGGCGAGAAGCAAGCCCACAGCGTTTGGAGACAGATAATTTGGGCAAGTCTGTCATAATGGAAAGCTGCCTAATATCGTAGATGTTTGTGTGGCTTTCACGTTTTGGTTTCTGCTCTGCGTTTCCTCACAGATCTTTATGATTTACAAATGGTACTGTGTGAGCTATGAGCCTTATTTTCTGTGCCATTACATAGTATTATACTGCTGATGAAAATAGACAAGATTTTCTTCTGATGACCATGGTTGTGGGAGCACTGCTGTTTATTATTTGCATTAAAGTCAACACATGCTCCACTGCAATTAAACTTTTGAAAGCTCAGTGTGGATGAGAGGATGCCGTTACAAGAACTTGAGAAGAAATCACTGTGAAGAGAGGTGTATTTATCAAAATGCAAAGTAGCAGGTGTGTTTCTGCTGTGGGACTTCTGTCCAAAAGACAGATGACCTATTTCTCTGCAAGTCAGTGTCGCTCTACTTTGTCTATTGTAGCACCAGGCTCCTCCTGGCTAGAAGTGACTTCCACAGCTCTTGGTCTACAATCTGGTTGGGCCTTGATTCACCATCGCTAAGAAGTTAGCTCTTGTTCTTTGAGAGGAACCACTTATTTTACCACCATTGTAACATCTTGTTAGGTATTCCAAGCCTTGCTCCTTTGCAGAGCGGTATCTCCTACTTTGCTGCCTTTGATTTCCACATGTGAAGTCTTGGACCTTGAAACCAATGTTGCGAGATGCCCTGGAGTAGACTTTTTGAGTGTGTCTACAGGCATCCTCTGTAACACAGACATTATCTGTCCCCAAAATTGCTCAGGCAACCTTTCCCAGATGAAAGATCCATCTGTGATATCTGCTGCAGGGAGTTCCTTCCGCTGGTCTTCAGTAGAGACTTCTTGTAACAGGGAAATGGAAACTGATGCCAATGGCTGGATTAAATTGCTGCCGCAGCCTTTGGCTGACCTCAGCAATAGACCTTCTTGCCAGAGAAGAGCAGTAAAGGGACCAGGCATAACCCAAAGATTTTCTCCTCCATACCTGCTTCACAGTTGCCAAATCATGGGGAAGGTTAGAATGGAAGTGGACATAACAGTAATGATATGGAGGGACACTTGGGGCACATAGCTTACTCCTTTTTCACAGCCAGGAATCCAGCCTAAAAGAAAATCACCTGCATACCTTGCTATCTGCCTGCCCCCACTTTTGCCAGACTTTCTGGAGGGCACACTGCTACAAAACATCTGACAGAAGAATCAGAATTAGCTTCTGGCCAGAACACAGGCAAGTAAGCCCCAAACAGATTGGGTGGCCAAAACTACACAAAACCCATTTTTATTTTGTTTTGGCTATTTATTATTTTTATCACACAGGACTCGAACAAAACATCATGGAAATAAATCTCGAGACTCTCTTCAATTAAGATACTTTCCTATTTTAAAATATGAAGCAAAATCCAAGGTTATTTTTAAAGAGACTACTATGTATTTATCAATGTTTCTGAATTGTTTTGTGGCTGCTATTGGCTGCAAAGGTAAATGTTTAACTGCTAGAATATCTTACAAATTTTTAGATGATAAAAAGCATCTCTTGAGACTTTATCAGTGTTTGGACTCAAATAGTGCTGCATCAGCAGATGACTACAGAGTTAATGATTTCCTTTTTTTCACTCTTGGTAGCACACACATTCATCAGGTCTGAAGACACCTGTGTGGGGTGGTTATGTTCAGAACCCCGTAGTATCAGGCTTCTCAGTCCTGCCCCTTGCCGCATTTCTTTGTTCCTTTGCCTAACAAAACCTGATTAGCTTCATCCATACTTTAGCAGATCAAAGCTCCTGACTTGTAGAGGTGTTCGCTCTCACGTGAGCATCAGGCAGCCTCCCAGCAATCCAAGCCATGACACTTTGCAGGTGGGCAGCAGCATGGAGGTAGAGCAAGGACATGTAGGACTAAAGAGGATTCCCTGGAATTGCAGGAAATCCTCTCCAAGTTACACAGTTGTCAGAGCTGTAAAAAAAAAAAATGTGTTTCTAAGTTTTAAAAGGAGAACTTGAACTTCAAACATTTCAAGCAAGTGCCATTTTCCTGCATTCACTCAGGGCATGCATATGTCACCTTGCTTAAACAGGTGGGGAAAACACCAAAACATGTTTTAGCACAAGTGTCTTCCTGAAGTTGTTTTTTTTTTTTTTTCTGTCTCTCAAATTTTATTTCTTGACCTCCAGTGTTGTCCATTTTTTAGTAAAAGTTGGATATTTTACTTTGAACGTTCATCACATTTCTGTAAATATACATACTTAATTTTTTTTTTACAGCACAGTTCCAAATTTCATTAATTTAATGGATTTTCAAATATATATCTCACATTCTCTATATATCAGTTCAAAAGTGAGAGTCTAAGACAAAAAAAAGAAAGACAAGGGTAGCAAGGGTAGAGAAATCAGATTTCGCATTAACAGTAGCATCGGTACGCAAAACTTCCAAAGAGATCTAATGTACAAAGGTGATCTGCCAAATATCTCAAGATTAAAATTATGAATTTATAAATTAAGCAATTTAAAGAATAAATTTATTGTGAAAAGAGCAGTAAAATGGATCCTAAGCTTTCTCTTTGAATTATCCATCAGTTGCGTACAAAATACTAGGATCATCAGATACCTTGATGATACTGTTTTCAAAAACAATTAATACCACATTAATGTTACGCTCTCTGAGTCATTCAACCTCCACCTGGGACTGAAGGAAACTGCTCCGTTGGATATAATCCTGATCAGCCGATTCTCATGCGGTCAGCACCCCAAACCAGTCTCCTGGTTGCATTTGATTTGCAGTTTACGTTGTTTCATTCAACTCCCACTGAAGTCAACAGAAGGACTCCCCTAGAAAGCTTAGCCGGCAGTTTCTAGCACAGTGCAAGAGTCTACATCGTCATAACATCCAGCGATCTTCCCTGTTTACAGCCCTCACCGCATTCACGTCTCACAGAGGTAGCTGCAAGCAATACAGTTTATCTGTATCCTCATCACTACTGCTTGCCAAACATTTTGTTGACTGTTTTGGTGTTTTTCCCACCTGTTTAGACAAAATGGCATATGCACATTATGCCTTGAAAGAAAACAAAAAATGACACTTGCTAAAAACGTTTAAAGTTCAAATTCTGTTTTTGAACAAAATTATGTCATCTCTCCATTCTTGGATATTGATGATGGGGATAATTACATCAATTATTTCAACAATGTAGTTAGTACTCAGCACGTTTGTCAGGCAGTCCTTTACTCCAAATACCTTAAAGCCTAAATACAGGATGAAAAATCAGCCAAGAATATCACCAGGTACCATCCTGTTATACTGCTGTGCATATCGCTCCTTGACTACATTCTTGGCTAGCTTTTTTTAATTTGTGAATTGCTCTGGGCTGAAATTGTGACTTCGTTCTCGTCTCAGATCTTGCTGGGCAGTTGTAAGTTTTCTTATTTTGATCCAAATTAGTATCTTAGTTTGCTGCAGAGCTCAATCACTTAAATTTAAGTATGAAGAACTGAGGACCATGTATGTGTATTTTTATTAGGTGGGAATAGAAAAGATTGTACTCTTGCATGGAGTTGCATTAAAGATAGTATTCATACACAAGAAAGTATTCGTACACAAGAATACTATTCATACGCATGGCAAGATATTACTTCCAGAGTTACTCCTAATACTAGAAATGAAGACCCCTTTTGAGCTTTCCAAACCAGATCGAACTGCTAGTGGGAATGCAAAACCTTTGATAATGTTTTTTCTTTGGACTTACTTAGTATTAAGTTGTATGGCTGATGCCAACCAAAGAATACATAAAGCCCCCTTATAGGGAATGATACAGTCTCCCTAAGGTCACAGGTTTGAAGTAAGATTCATGCAAGCACAATAATTCACTCTTTCTGATCCAGCTATGAGATAAAGCTTAACTTGTAATCATTACTGGAGACACACTGCAGAGTATTAAATGCTGTGAGTGATCAGATGGACCAAAAGCATATGAAAAAATGCAGGAGTAATTTATCGCAAAAAACAACATTCATTATTGTCCTAGCTGATGTAGTTCGGTTCCAAGGACAAGATTTAATAATGTACTAGAAAATATTCCATAATATTTATGTCATAAAATAAAGGAGGATGAAAAAGCTTGACTTTAAAGTACAAAGCACTTGAGGATAGGGACCATTTTTTGTTTACGTATTTATATTAGTCTTCATTTTAGATAGATACTCATAGTAGAGTACTACTTGTACCTTATCTTTTCACTGAATAGATCCTGGAATAAAGAAAATATGCTTCAGTCATTTTTCTCTCATTTTTTTATCCTGGAATCCTTTTTCCTGCTGCTTGTAAAACCTGTGAGGGTGATTACACTGTCATTGATGTGGAAGTATATAAGGAGTAACCTGAATTCAATTACCGTGTGTACGCTCTCAACCTCATTGTTTTTTCTTCATTGCCTCAGTGGATTTTTTCCTGGTTCACACCAGTGTAAATGTAAATGTAAATGTAAATGTAAATGTAAATGATCAAAATCAAGCTCCAAAGATTTACACAGATGCAAACTGAGATAACTTGGGAAATAATAAGAGACATTTGCATCTTTATTTTCCTCACATTTTTAAGGAAGAATAAGAACAGTTTACATTGTTTTGGTAGCTATATTTTAAATATGTCATGGTAAATGGATAAATATAGGCCTGTTCACACATGCATTACAGTCGACAGTAATAAGATTTTGCCTTCACTGAGGAGAACGCAGCCTTTACAAGTCTGAGCTAAGCATAGTAAGTGCCATTTTCTGTCAGCATGTCATAGCACTGCTCTAGCATTTTTTGCCATTTTGCCATTTTTGTCTTTTTAGTTCCATTTTAAAATTAATGTAAAAATAAACACGGTAAAACAAGCAAAGGAGACATATTGAGAGGAGGGTGGGATGAGAGTAGCAATGAAAACTGGAGCAGTATCTCTGACTACCCTCTCTTTTTGCTCTGCCATTTGGAGTTTGCTATGAAGGCAACAAAGTGATAGCTTTTACACCATTCTGAATAAAAAGCCACACTGTAAACGTGTAATCCATCCTGCGACGGGCAAAAGGGGATATTTTTTCCGTGACTGTATTTAATTGGTGTGTGCATCTGTGAGCTCACTTAAACCCCATCTGTACGCTACTTCACAAACACACAACCCAGCCTTGCCTGAGCAGAATTAGGTGCGTGTTGGACAACCCAACTTCCACATGAATTTCAGGGAAGTGCTGAGGAAGCTTTAAATATCCATGCTGGTAAATGGTCTGTTTTTCAGCCAGAGCTCCTTGTTGTGGCGAATGGTATCTGTTTCTCAGAGACAGTACATTTCCTGTTATTTTTCTATGTACAGTTTCATCAAGGAGGCAACCTTGATTGATTTTGGTACTTTTTGTTGTCGCTGCTGCCTTCTGAGTAGTTGATATTTTGTCAGTGACAGAGAATCTGCACTATTTATGGGTTTTGCACTATAAAACTACTGCAGCCCAGTCACATGGCTTCCTTTCCTAAGCCATCTGTCACAGAGGTCTGGAATTTTATGTGAATGTTGGTTGTGCAGACTTAACCCAAGTTTTTTTATTATGAAAAATGTCAGCAACTACAATATTTAGCATTTTACTTTACATTGGTCATTAAACTTGATTACTGTAGCTCTGTTTCATTGCTATAGTTACATATCAACTATGAAGCCAAAAAACACTGAGGCGATCATGGCAGAGCTATGTTGTCAGATCCTGGAGTGTGTGCTTGGCACTGATATAGTTAATATCTTGGATTTTTGTAACTAAGGTTTATTAATGCTGGTATAAAAATGTATTTGATATTATACAGATGGCATAAGATGTTGTGGTTACTAAGTTATTATCCAGGATAAGCTGCACTGTCAAATTCAGGGCTTAAAACTATCACAGGAGATTAAACTATTTACTAAAAAGGGGCAGAAAGATATAACCAAAGCGTCTTAGTATGAACATATTAGAAGTGTATTTACTTCCCATAAATATAATAAAACATCTCTCTCTTTAAGCTGTATGATTGAAAATGTGAACTTTGCTACGCAGGAGAAGCAAACATAAGAAGTGCTTGAGTTTCTGAAATGGTGGCAAGCAGATGGCTTGGTAGTGTTTTGGTCTAGGTGGGCATCTGTCTTAGGCCCATGGATACAGAATGGAGTTAGGCTGTCTGAGTGAGGAAAGATCGTTGGGCCCTAAATTTTCATCACCTACCAGCATTTTCCTTCTGATTAAGAAGATTCCATCAGACACATTTTACCTTAAATGAGTCACCACTGGCAGGGGTAGAAGACAAGGCCGCATGAAGGAAGCTTGTGCCTTCTGTCCAACTCGGGTGGCCGTGCCGCACAAAGTGTGTTTTGCCACATCTGTTTTTAAGGTCCACAAGCAAGGATAAGTTTTGCTGCCCTACCTTTAATGATTAAAAGGTTGATTAATCATCAAGCTTCACAATAGTTAATGGGAAGAAAGAGAAAAGAACTCTTTCTGCCAGTGTCTCATCTCTTCCTAAGGAAGATGTCTAAGGAAGATGAAAAAACTTGCCCCCTGGACGTACCTGTCTCTTTTCCGTTTACAACAGAGGGTCTACGTAATTCACTCACTCTATGGGTCTACTTTTATATTACTTGAGGTAGGAAGTCTCAATCTGGGTTTATATGACTGTGTCCTACAGTTATACTAGCCCCAAATTCCCAAGGGGTATCTGAGCTTTGTGGTGATGCAAATACAAAATAGTAGTGATGACAATAACAGGAAGACACAGTGCAGTGTTAATTACAGCATTCTACATGTGTAGATCTATGACATTGTCATTTATCTCGATAGTCTTTGACTATTTTCCACTTTATTCAGGGCAACACACAGAACTAGACAGCCAAGTGCTCCTCCAGAAGCCTCCTCTTTCACCTCTTCCCCTACTTGACTTTAGTAACTGATGGCAATAGAGAGGATTAGTCTTATATTCATCCTCATATACACAGTATGTCAATATGCAGTGTTGCATACTGAGCATGAGGGGAAATTTTTTGTTGCTTCCATTAGTAAGTTGCACTTCCAGGAGCTTTTCATCCTTCCAAGAAGAGGAGTTTATACTCTTTTTCTGTGATCAGACAGTGTAAGGCAGAACAGTGAGCTTTGCTTCCCTTGTTCTTCTTGTACAGCTGAGCAGCACTTGTCCCTTCTTGTGAGCAGGAGCTGCTCTGAGAGCTTCTCCCAGCCTGGAAAGAGAAGTTGGGTCTCTCCCCAAACTGAACACACCCCTGCAATCAGAGGCTGCTCTTTGCTGTACTTCCAAGGTAGCGAAGGCTTTGTAAACTCATGCTGAAGGTCTCCATCAGGGACAACCTCCTTAAGATCCTCCTGTGGCTCCTAGTGTAGTGGCATAAGTACAGACCTGTGCCTTAGCGGCCTAGTGAAAATGATTAAGGCGATACGTTACTTTGAGTGATGCAAGACCCTAGTGAAAATTTCTCCTACTGTGCTACTTTTAGACATATTTCTTCCCCCCTCCTTTTTCCCCCCACGATGCAGATGTTGTAATGTTTCCGGGGTGTGGGGGGAAGGGAAGATATGTAATAGTAATGCTGTTGATGACCTAAACAATGCATTAATGCTTTTAACTGTGAATTGGGGTCATAGTTCTCTGTAAGAGTGAAAAGCTCAAGAAGATTTAAAGCTAAACTTTTTTTAAATAAAACTAGATTTAGGGTGGATAGGTTATGGTTTAGAGGCATCTTATTTAAATTCTACTTACTATGTTTAAGCTGAGATGCAGGGATACCATTACTGAGGCTACTCTTAAGTCTGCCTAAGAGTTGGACATTAACTGATATAAATCGAAAAGCTGGTTTTAGATTCAGATAAATTTAAATAAAAGCGTGCATTTATATTTATCCTTTAAAAGCACCACATGGTTATGTTGCAGCCTTACCATGTCCATATCTAAACATGTCTCTGTTTCCTGTTGCATGTCAGGGAGCTGAGATAGAAGTGGATGAAAATGGCACTCTGGATTTGAGCATGAAAAAGAACCGAAGCCAAGACAAAGTTATGCCTCTCACTTCTTCCAGCACAGCACTTCCCACTCCTTCCTCTTCTCCTTTCAAAACAAGCAGCATCCTGGTAAACGCAGCCTTCTACCAGGCTCTTTGTGAACAGGAAGGCTGGGATACACCAATCAACTACAGCAAGACCCATGGCAGGAAAGAAGAAGAAAAAGAGGTATTTTTTCAGTTTCTGAATGACTTTTTCCCTTGGATGAGTGGCCATATGATGGTCTTTGGGTTGACCAATCTAGTGCAGTTTAAAGGGATCAGTTTCCACAGGTAGAGGTTTGTGAACACTGAGTTGGCTTAAATGCCCTCTTGGATGTGTTGTAAAAAAATCACTACTTACTTTGAAAAATCTTGCTTTCATAGCCTACTTGTGAATGTTTGTAAGTGTCTAAGATAAGGAAATCAAAGGTATCCACCATTAGAGACTGGTTTTTAATTTTTTTTCCTAATGGCTCAGTCCTGTAGCACATACAACCAAATGGCCTAGGGATCACTCAGAGGAAAAAAAAACAAACCAAACAAAACCAAACCAAGGCAGTTGTTTTCATGCCAAAACAAAAAATAATTTTTCCACACCAACTCTTTATAACTGTAGATAACTCATTATCTAAGCATTTAAACACATGCTTAGAACCTTGCCTGCAATATTCTTTCGGTGGAAATCTTTTTATTTTACTTTTAACATATTTCAAGAAATCTTTGCCAGTGAGTCTTAGGTGTCACTAGTGAGTCCAGAAGTCCAGAAGACAGTCTGAGAGCACAAATTCAGAAATACAAAATTATTAGGAATTCTTGAAGGTTTCGATTACAATAAGTAGCACAAGAGGACAGGTACATAATTTCCACCAATTGTGATATTTTTAACTGGTAAGGGAACAACATAGAAAAACTAGATGAGTATATAGAGCCGTCTTCCCTTTTCAACCTGTCCTAGGAAATGGAAAAACCCAAACTTGAAAATGCAGTTGCAGGAACAAAGATGAGCAACTAAAATTTCAGCAAATACTTTTATTCAGTAACTTTCCAACTTTTATGGCTAATCTTCTAGACTGCCACTTTGAACTCGATAATTGTCTTGGGTTTGGTTTTGTTTCTGTTTTGCTCTTTCATGTCTGTTTATTCTATCTTGGCAACAAGACAGCATAGTCTCCTACTGTCTTTCTTTCTTATTCTTCTGTTTTGATGATAAGCTTGATTTCATTTTTTTTCTCTTGAGCTGACTGTCTGAATATGGATTGTTTGCATTTTTCTTAAATCAGGAAGGGACCACCAGCACCTTTAAAGGCTAATTAGGTAAAATTTTGATAAAATAGACAAGCCTAAGTGATAGCTTTCTGAAGCAGACTGAAAGATGTCCCAGTTTGGAATTTTTATGCAGCTTCAAATACTTTTCCTCCCTATTTGGTTTTATATATCAAATAATAGCATTTGAACATTATATTTATTACATAATTACCTCTTGTTCAAATAGCAAAAGAAGACACTTGAAGAAGACACAGACAGGGGTAAATCTATTTAGGGCTAAGGTTAGGGTATCCAGGCCTCCAATTCCAAAAATACCTGGAAATAAAAGATAATTCAGTTGTGTGAAGAAAAATATCTGTCAGCACTGGGTAGTGGGTTGTCATGTGACGGCTGAAACAGCTTGCACCATGGACGTTCATTTCTTGGAGGTTGGGTTGTCCTGAAGAGCCCTTTGCGGTCACCTCTGTGGGGCTGATGATGCTGCTTACCTCAGCAATGAGAGCACGGTCCCTGTACCAGGGGTTTGGAGTGGGTTTGACACGAGGCGGTAAGCTGAGGGTGCAGGCTCTTTCCCGTTCACGCCGCATGATGAGCAAGCACATCCAGCTTTGAGAGAACCGCCTTGCTGCAGGGGATCCATCAGTGTCGCAGACTTGGCAGGGGGCCTGTCCTGCTGCTCCTCCTCCCTGCTGCCACCACAGCTCAGCAAAAGAGCCATGGCAGGAGCACCTCCGTGTCCCCCCCAGTGCCTGCTCGACTTTCCCAAGGCCTCAGGGGGTGGCTGGCTGCTTCCTTATCCTTTACAGGGAGCCGGAGGCATCAGCAGGCGACCCGACAGGACATAGAGATCCACGTTCAGGCACTCTTGCCCCTTGCACTAGACGCTCTGACACAGTGCAGTTTGTCCCTAATCAAGGATCTGGCCCCAGACCTCTGCTGTGAGCTTTTGCCACCCCAGGGACCGTTGACATGTCCAGTGATCTCAGGGCCAGAGGCTGTGTTTTGCAAATCGAAGACTGGCAGCTAACCTCATGCAAAGAAAATGACTGATTATATCTATTTCTAATTCATTGTTATCTGGTTCATATGCACAACAGTTGCTTAATTTTGGTGGTAATTTCCAGAAAATATTGTCTCTCTCTCTCTCAGTGAAATAGCCTGTCCAGATGCCCCCTTAAAAAAAAAAATTCTGAATTTGGAAAAAGCTCAAAATCTCTCCAAAAGGAAAGCGCCGAGAAATAACTAGAGCTGTCAGTTAGTTCAACTGTCAGTTCTCCAAAGATTTCAGGGCTTAAAAATGTTAAAAGTGCCAGATGCTATTATCTGTTATTCATGTTACCATTATGTTCTGGTCTTTGCTGAAATCAATATAAACTTCCATCTGTACATTAATGGAGTTCCATTGCTTGCTTTCTTTCTGTAGTGTGCATGGGTGAATACCAACATGCTCTTTGCAGAAAATAGTAGTGTTTGGACTGCTTGAGCTGGTTCTGGTTTTCCTTTTAGTCTGGAATTCTTCAGAATTTTAATAACATTTAGTTATAAATCCGTTCAAATGGGAAAAGAAAAAATTATACGTATGTTTGGACTTCACTAGATGTGATGATCATCACCTAACAGACCAAAAAGTGGGAAGTGCTAAAAGCGTTTTCCCAAGGGATTATCTCTCCCTCTAAAGCTAAATCACTGGAGAAGCACACAAGCCAAGGCCTGATGCTCTGCGTTCGGTCCTAAGTGCAGAGAACCAAACAAAAATATTTTGTCTTTAGGTCCAACCTACACGTTTCAGAGCGATTGCAGCCCCTTTTCGGCCACATGTACTGAAATAAGGTCCTAGAGAGGCAGAGTTTCTGCCTGCATTGCCTTTGCACTGTCTTCCCTTTGCAGCTTCTACACATCTGAAGATTTCGTGCTGCTTGAATAATACCAAGCATTCCACAAGGTGCTAAGACAACGCTGAAGAAATCACCCATTTAAATGTCTATATGTCTCCCTCGGTCCTGGGAAATATGCTAATGGATGTTAACTAGGAAACAAGCTACATTCCCACTTTGGTCCTTATTGCAATTTTTTTCTTTTTCAAAAGAGCAGTTACTGTGAAATTGTAGGTGTTTGTGTATGCACGTGTGCATTTAGCTACTGGTTTAAAAAAATTACAAAACTTAATAAGTCAATTCAGGAAATTCACAAATAAGATTTTGAGAAATCAATTATTTCAAAGATAGAAAATGAAAATACTGCAATTCTAAACCCTCTAGTATCAGTTATGCTGGTGGTTGTAGATGTACTCATGTAAACCTTCATCTTGCAATCTTATTTTTGCTAAATGATTCAGTGAAACATCATTAAATGAAGCTGTGAACTGCAATACTGTAGTATTTTGTCAAGCCTTGATATACATAATTCTCGATCAGTCCTCTGTGCAGCATGTATCAGACTGGGACATGATGAATAACTCACACATACAAGTTTCTGGTCCATCACCAGCAGAAGATTAAGAGATAGCTTTCATCTGAGATAAAGAACACAAGCTATGTATATGAAAATATTAATAAACCCTGCAGCAGGAACAGTTACAGCTACTTATGTTTGCTGCAAGTGCATCCTGAGGTACATCACACAGCTCAGGATCCCAGTGGAGTGCCAGAGTGGTCTTTCCACCACCCTGTACTCCAGGCCTCTCTCAGATGGACCTTTGACAGGGGGTGGAAGAGGCTGATGTGTGCCTGGTCTTGATACGTAGTTAGGTTCCAGCCAAGGCAGGCACTAAATTTTTAGAAAAGGAGCATTGGTCCTCAGTTCAGTGATACAGCTGTAGCCTACCAGAGTCAGTTGTTAGGGAGGAAGCTGACAAACCACCCTTCTTCAACCTTCATTACATTACATGGAAACACCTTACCTGTGTTTTTCGAAGTGATTTGACATCTGACCCCTTGCAGATGGCAACAGGAGGTCCACAGTTTTGTTGCTTCTTTTGGGAGCTTTTGATTTTACAGTGACTTACACTGGTGATGATCCCCGGCAGAGATTGTATTTATGTGTATATAAGAAAAGCAGGTGAGAACTTGTGGACAGAGAGAGTCAGGAACTAGATTCCCCATTCTGCAGATTGCAGTGGCAAAACCACCCCTCTATGCTATTAGAACCAGGATTTAACTTGATGTTGGAAAACAGCTTTTGAGGTTTCTTGAATGTTGAACAAAGCTGGTATTTGTTTTTCCACTTTTGGTTTTTAGCATTTTCGTTTCCATGTTTGGAGGACTTTCAAGTATTTATTATTTCTGTATTAAAATTTTGACAATACCTATCATTGTTTTTAATTTTTTCTATTACTCCTTATTTGAAGTTTTCCTTTAGAAATGAAATTCTAAAAGCCTGAAATATGACAGTTTTGGGTGGTTTTTTTTTACTTAAAAAAAAAAGAAGACTCGATAATTACTATGAAAAATTGTTCAGAAAAGCTGGGTATATGTATTTTTGCTTTCTATATTTGTAGCAGATGAGATTATTCTGAGACAAACTAACCCCACAAATGTGGTTGCAAAAATCTGTAGTAATTGATATAGCAATAACATGGCATGGTTTCTGTATGTATGTGTAGTGTGAGTTTCAGTAGGCAGTAGGTAGCCCGTACCAGAAAGCAGAAGGAAGTCATATTGAGGATCCAGTCTCCAAACAGGCAAAGATGAGCTGCCAGAATTGAGGACCATATGGAAGCTTTATCAGAAGAAACACCCCCGCAGATCTTACAAGTCCCGTTAGGCAGAATCTCCATTTTCAGTCCAGATTCTCCTCAGCCCTCCGCTCTGTGTCAACAGCTCTGCAGACATCCCTGTCCCTCTGTCCTGGCATGTTCGTCAGCTGCACAAGCCCAGAGCATCTATGGCTCCAGCCCCGTGAGTTTAGCAGGAGCTGGGAGTTTCTCCCCCTCAACCACAGGCAGCAGTTTCTGCTCCTACAGACGGTAATCTCTGGATGATACCTACCTGAGTATTGGAACAGAGTCATAAAACCAACATGAAGTCCCAGCAGGGATTAATAGAGATTCAATAATTGATGCTATGGGCTTTGGAGAATTCTTGAATGATACAATATCCACAGAGCATCGCTCCAGAAAGGAAATAATTATCCTTCATAAAAATAATATTAATTGAAGTCCTTAATTCTCAAAACAGTATAACCAACGTTATTTTGAAGTTACCAAAGAAGATTTTTCAGAAAACAAAAATGTAATTTCCTTTCAGGACTCCAGATTTCCAAAATGCCTTCCCAAGGGAGTGAATACTCGTGGTCCATACCACCCATCAAACAGCACTGTAGCAGTGAAGCTTGCTACTAAGAAAATTTCAAAGTGGTTTTGTTCTTTTGATTTTTATTTTAACAGGAATCTGCTCTTTGAATAAGATAAGTCGTTCAATTCTAAAAGCTTTGCATTTACATATGTTTGTGTACAATAGGTTTTTTTAACTTATGATTGTAATTTTGTAATTCACAGTACAAGAGCACTCACTTCAACTGTATACAAAACTCAGTGATATACATGCACAGGAAAAAAAAAAAAAAAATATTCTTTCCAAAGTCTTGCTTGGCTCTATATATTCAATAACTACTTTTATTTTCTTTGTGTATTTTTCTTTGGCCTTCATCATCATTTTATAAATCAAAGACAAATTTTCCCTATGTAAGGCTTAAACCAGCATCTGCCCTCAGAAATACTTTCAAAACATTTTTAAATATCTACCTATGCGAACCTGAAACTATGATGTACTAAACTTTCTTCATCTCTCTCCATCATTTCTTAAGACTTTCTATTAACGTTTTCCAAGCGGTTCTCCTTGCCACAGCAAGTTATTTGTTGAATGTATGGGAGGCCTTGAACAGAGAAACCTTTTGTCACATTCTCATCCAATATTTCAGAAAGATCCAGTGAACACTCCGGAAAACATGGAGGAAAAGAAATATCCAGGAGATGTCTCCATACCAAGTCCTAAACCCAAGCTCCATTCAAGAGATCTCAAAAAGGAACTCATCACGTAAGTCACAAAAAATGCCACGTTTTCCTCTGCCCTGGTACAGACGGACTACGCTGTTGCTCTGAGTGCTGGTTTGGAGTAGATCTGCAGGAGCTGAGCAGGGAGACCTCCGTGAGAGCTCACTGCAGGCGGTTAGTGCCCTGTTGTGGCTGTGCGATGGGGTAGACATGAGGTTTGGAGCAGAGACAAGCCAGGGTAGGCCTGGGGGTCTGGAGAGATTCATGACTAATGTTATGCTGGGTATCACTCCTTATTCCTCAGATAGATACAAATGGGCAACAGCTCCTTCTACAAAACACACAGGTTTTTAGGGTGGTACAGATTGGCTGTGTCAATGCTTACAGTATTAAATAAACTTCACTATAGAACCCCTGTTGAGAGCTTGCGTAGAAGTGCTCAGGGTTTCTCAGCTGAGAAGCATGCAAAGTTCATAAAAAGGTAAAACACAAGACAGGAACTGCCCCAGGGTTTTCTAACTTTCAGGAAATTTGTGTTTAAGTCCTTCATCTGCTTCCTTCAAAGCGGAGTTAGTTATTCTGTCCTGCCGAAAATCCAATGGATACACACATTCACACTCTGGGGAATAGGCTAATACTCTCTTTTCCCAAGTAGAGAGACTCACTTGCTCTGTCTTAAGTTCCAAAACTTTACTATCTAAAACTGCAAAGAAATTCCGTTAAAACTTTCTGCATGCAACAGCTTGTCTCAGTTTGGAATCATTCAGTAAAATTGACCCAACCAGCTCGTAACACTAGTCACTTTTTAAAATCTCATCTAGGCTCTTCACAAAACTCCTTTGGATTCACATCAACGCCATTTTGATATCAATACAGTGTTTTCACTCTAACAATCAACTAGGACTTAGCAATCATTTATAGCACTTTTCTTTCTGTACCAAACCAGAGTAGGTCTCTCCGGACAAATGCACTCTGTATCGCTCAGTGGTAATAGTCCGTAACGTATCACTGCAGGCTCACCCATAAATAAATGAGTCGCATCCCGTCACCCTGTGTCCTGTTCCCCAGACTCAGAGGCACTGAATCAGTTAGATCCGCCTCTGTGTCTAGGAATTACGCTTCCCCGGGGCGAGCTGCTGTGAAGAGTGATTCTCTCCCCTCATGCCGTGCAGTCTGCGTGTTGTCTACTCTTCATGTTATATCTGCAGTTGTAGTTCATGACCTAAATTGCTACAGGTCAGGGTTTTTTTTGCCTCTTCTAAAACGAATGTGTACAAAAATCACTGAGAGTTTATTTGCTGAAGACTACTGGTTTTTCTTTTGTAACATTTATTCCTCATACTGACCTGTTTTGAGATGTCTAAAATACTTTTCTACTCTCCTAAATAATGATTCCCAGAGTATATACAAGGGCAATGAACAGCTTACAGTGGTCTTACTGTATTATTTTCAGTGAGTAGAAACAGGTATCTAAAACGTAGCTGTCCAGAAAATTAAAAAAAGAAACAGTTTTAATTTAAAAGAAGAATCTATAGGTAATATAGGGAACAGACTGCATTTCTACGATCTCTTTAAGCTCAGAACTTGTACAGAACAATTCAGTACAGGTGGCTCCATCATGAGGAAGTTTTTAAAATGACATAAGCACTTGCAGAAAAAAAAAAATCCGACATGGTTAGTTTGTTTGCTGTGAACTAATTTATAAATACTATCTCCTAGCATGTGCTTTCTATTTTTCCATGTTAATTCTCTTGCCCATAACTGCACTGCTCAGGCTGAACTGGGCTGTGAAAATGAGGCTGATGTCTTCCTAAGGCTGCTTTACAGATTTGAAAAAGTTCCTAGCACTCTGCCAGCTCAGAGGAACTAGTCAGGTGAGGATCTCAGGTACCCCTTGCTCACTGCTATGGAGCACCAGTTAAAAGTTCTTGTGCAGTTTCTGCTTACCCTTCTTATCCATGGGCCCAGTGAAAGAAGATACAACACTTCATAAGGTGACTCTGAAGGGTAGGTGCTAGTGCTGTAAAATGCTGTAGAAAGGTATACTTAATTCACTTCCCCCTCCACGCACAAATCGCATTTCTTGATGTCTTTGCCCTCTTGCAGAGGACTATATCCCAATTTGATGAGTGAGCTCAGTGCTATGACTGAAGAAGGGCTGAGCAAAACCAGAAGCTATAAAACTTTCTCCAAGTCAAACACAACTCTATCTCTTGGCATAAAGGGACATAGTTGTTGTGCTAAATGTACACCACCTTTGTATCACTTCTCAGTTCAGCTGAGAAACATCTTGGGAAACTTTTGTGCTCGTCCTGAACTTCAGCTGTGTGAGCTTGACGTGCTTTTTGTTCTGCAAGCAACCATAACACCTACTTTTTCACTTGTGTCAGAAAATAACGATCGGATGTTTTTCTAAAGAAGGTGCCTTATTTTAGTCAGAAGTCAAGGAAATTATATTTAGAATATTACCATCCTCTGGCCTGTGTTATACAGGAGGTCAGATCAGAAACTTCATCCCTAACATTTATGAATTGCTGTCAAAATTCGGTACCGGTAACGAAATTGTCCTTTTAAGAACCCAAGTTGTAACCAAAAAGTCTTCTCAAAGCATGGTCATTTCACATTATATAGATTAAAAAAAACCAAGGTTTTGACTCTTTTGCACAGTGGAAATAGGAAAAAATTTTTCCATCTATGCTTCAAGTAACAATTGAAAACTGGAAGTGTTGTGTAAGTTTTGCTAGTTTTCTGTAGTGTCATAATAGTGTTGAGATGATGAATGTAACGGTGAATGTGATTGCCCTAAGGATCATTACATAATTCACTGCAGGGTAGGGTGGGCTGTGGGGTGTAATATACATACTCTAATTTCTCATTGCATCTTCTTTGCATAGCTGTCCAACTCCAGGATGTGATGGCAGTGGTCACGTCACAGGAAACTATGCCTCACATCGCAGGTGAGAAACAACGGGAAACCTAAAGCAGGAAATAGAGCTACATTTAGCTATTGTGATCTTTGAACACTATTATAATAACCATGAATAAGTCTTCAAAACTAATTTGCAGAAAATAATCCATACAGAAATGTGGCCGGTTTTCCTAGTTTTGTTATATTTTGTGAAGGTCTGGGCTCGATAGACTGATGGAGTTTAGCAGCGTATGCTTATTACTGTAACTGCGTGTCTCAGCTGAGACCTGTCGATAGGTCATTTGGTAAAGGTTTCATTTCTCTAAGTGCACAAGCACTCTCTGTACAGATGCTGGTGCATGAGATTTTAATCAGGTTTCCACAGATGTTTCTACGAATGGCTTTGAAAGTCATAGATCTTCTAAAATAATCTGAGGATGCCAAATATTTTCCTCAGAATAGCCTACTGTCAACCTAGGGTTTGAAATAATAATTTCCTGCCTTTCCTTTTGGGAGCAGGATGGAAGCAGTTTCTGCCTTTTCTCAGCCACGTGGACCAGATGCTCTTCCTGCCCTTCATGTAGGCAACATAAAGGAAGGAGTCTGTGTACCACTGCCTCCCCGTGCAAAGCTTTACAGGGACTGAGAAATATTTGGCCCTAAACATATATCTTTCCAGTCATTTAAGAACTACAGCCTGATATTGGCTGCTCCTCCTTTGTCATGAGCAAATATTTGAGGATCTCTTTTTTCCCATTCTAAGTCATAGATTGTCTGGACATTGCTGTTTTAAGAAGAAAGAAAAAAAAAAAAAGAAAGAAAAGTTCTGTTTTAGTAAAATATTTTGCATCATTCTTTTTTCAGTGTTTCTGGGTGTCCATTAGCTGACAAGACATTAAAATCCCTTATGGCTGCTAACTCTCAGGAGCTTAAGTAAGTATTGATAATAGCACAAAATTTATTGTTATTTATCTTTGACCAACAAGTTCCCTACATTAATGCAATTGTTCATTTGAATTGCTCTGAGTAATGTCAAACCTTTGTCCAAAATTTGAAGTGAATTGGTTTGAAAGCTTTTGAGTGAAATAGAGTTTACCTTTCTCCATTTGTCCATCTTCTTTTTTGTACCCCTTCATTTCCATGAATTAACAATGACCTGGGGAAAAAATTGTAAACACTAGGAGACATGCTACTCTCATAGTATTTCTGAATCGGAGAGAAATAGAAAATATGTAACATGTAAGGCAAATCTGGCAAATAACTCAGTCTGATCCAGTTAGAATAAATTAGAATTATGTAGTTAGAAATAAATTCATTTAGAATAAATCTAAAAATGAGACCAGAACTCCTGCAAATCATTTTTTATCATTCACTACCATATACTATGAGTTTAATGTCACTGAAGCAGACATCAAGTCATATGATTTTTTGCTGGCATAATTCTCACCATGAAATGTCACTTACAAAAGGACTATGCAGGCTCTGCTATATAGACAGATGTATAGGGACATATGAATATTTCAAAAATCTGTAGTCAAGAGAGGCACTGGCAACCAGTCATCTAGTTATTGAATTGGCTTTGTCAATAAGGATGTGGGGAAGAGGAAAGGATAATTAGAGTTCTTTCATAGCTTTCCCTCTGCAACTTGTAAATTGGATCCCATAATAGACGGCTTGGAAAAACTCATGAATGCATGTAAAAAGGGGAGAATCCCGTGACTGTCCTTTCTGTCCTTTAGGTTAATCCCTAGTCCAGATAGAAGAAAATACAGTCTGATCATGGCACTATTATGCTGTTCCGATGGTATTAATAGTAGAAGTGTAACATACATACATTTAGGCTTAACTCAGTGTTTAGCTTCCCCAGATCAAATGTTAGTGGTCTTACCCCCTAATCTCACAACTTAAATTATAAAAAAAATGCTGAACTGATGGGAGCTATGGAGTTGAACCTACTGCAGATGCAGCAATGGCAAAGAAAGGAGATTTATGTGGGCAACCATTCAAAGCAGTTCCCAAAGCCAGTAGGTAAACTGACACACTGGCACAACGCTTCCATTTTCCCATCACTGAGTCTCAAAGGTATAACATTTAGGTTTTGTTTGTTCTAAAAAGAGCAGCAGAAGAAGCAAGGAACTGACTTCCGAAAATGCTGACAAATTTGAAATCATTTGCTGAGTCATATGTATTTGTCCCTGCTTTTGTTGGCTTTCTGCCATACATAGACACTCACACAAATATTTTGAATAGTTGCTCCTCATGCAGCAACCCCCCCCCCCCCCATATTCATGTGTGAATAAGGAAATTTGCATACCAATATGGTTATTTTTCCACTAAAGCTTCTAGAGTTTTGGTCATGCCATAAGGAAAGAGGAGCAACAGCATATGACTTAAATGACAAACTGCACACTGTACGCCATGTATAATAAGTGAGTTGTGAAAGACAAAGTCAAAGTTCATGGACATTTCACAGACAGAAATATGTTGCATAACGCACTTAGCATTTAATTTCAATTAACTAGAAAAAGAGCAAAAATCAAAATCTGTTCACAGACAATTTGCAAAAGGAAAAAGGGCTAAATAAAATTATTTTCCACAAATGCACCACCTTGTTTTAGCTTCCTGCAAACATAGCACAGGTGAAATTTTAAACAAGGCTCTGCTTTTGATAAGTGCTGGCTAAATGAAATCTTATGCCAAAAACTGCAATCGTACTTGTACTTGCACTGGTATATTATAGTCATATCAATAGTTAATATTACTACTGCTATGTGAGCAGAGGGCATAAATGCTCGTAGAATCAGGCCACGAAAGTATTCTCATGTAGTTAGGCATGAATATGAAAAAACTGTGTATTTTTTCCAAATGTTATTCGCATTTAATTTGCCAGAATCAAGATACGATTTTGGCTTTAATTATGAAACTCTAAGCCAGCAAAGATACAAGGCTTCCATGTGATCTACAGTTTGGAAATAAGGAAGATCTGTTCAGAAAGTGAGCCTTTGAGTCAGATTCAAGAATTTTTTTATCTGAGGATTCTTGCTGCACAGAGCAATTGGTGGTCAAATTAAAACATACTGAAGTTGATGATGAATCAGATTTTAAAGCTGTAAGGGATAATTATGACTGATTTTCCTGTTTCACCAAAGAGCTTTTTATCGAGCCCTAAAGAGTTTTTAAATTGTACTTTGGAAAGATATTTACTTATGGTTCAGAAACCTTAAGGAATAGGTAGTCAGTCCTACCCTTAAACAAGTTGTTGCAGTGGCTAATTGTCAATTTTAGGAGGGATTTTAGCAGTTCATCAAGATAGGTTTCACACAACACATTTATACTGATCCATATTCAATAGGCAGCGTGACATATTTCAGTCAATGGCTTTCTCAGTTGACCTCTGTGGCTTTGCCTTAACTACAGTTCATATCCAATCATTCCTGTGAGCTTTCCAGTGAGTTAAAGTACCAGAAATGCTCCTAGATCTGCAGCACAGTGTATCAATTTTACATGCAGTTGTAGCTCATCTACCTAAAGATAAGGCAATTCTCTTGGAGAAGGGAACGAAATAGCAGGTACTCAATGCACAGTTACAAGAATTTCTACGTGAAATCTCTGAGACATTTCCTCTTGGAAAACAAACGATGAATTGTAAAAGAATCTGTAACCTACACCCACTTGAGAGTTGACATCTTTTAGCTCGAGCTCCTGAGGCCTCTGGCCCTCCAATGTAAATCTGATTTTCTTGGCTCTGCACAGGAATCCGTAACAGAGGATGACTCCCTAAGCTGGGGCACCAGTCCAAACTCATCAGCCAGTTAAAAGCTGATGAAGATCCACAGTCAGTATTACTGACTGTAAGGCGATACATGGTTGGTGTATCATGTATTGTGGAATTTCACAATCCATACAAAGATATAACCAATATTTGGAAAACCCAACCCAGTGGTCAAGCTTAGGAATCTTGCTAGTAAACTTTCTGACTAATTGGTCAGTAGCCCACCTGAAATATCATCTTATAATTTCATCAGTATTGATAATATCACAGCCTCAAATCTTTAACGACCTCAAGAATACTTTGAACCCTAGTCCGGTTGTGAAGTCTATCTGCTGCCAAAGTTGGTAAATACAAATGGGGAGATTTAAATTTAGTTCAGTGTCTTTTTTAAGTCCATAACCCTCGGACTCTCAGATCTGAATGTCTCCCACAAAGAGCTCTTACTGAATTAAAATCCAAGTCCAGTCTATGCAGACAGCTCTTCCATCTGTGATCATCTGATAAAACAAGTAGCCAAAAATAATAGCCATAGTATTTGGCAGGTGTTCTGGATTTACTTGTGAGCATTCACACTCTCCAGACATCTGCCCTTGCTTCCTGCTCCACATGACATTGTGCCCAGCCCTTGTCCCACACTCAGACAGGTCAACATTTAGCTCTACACAGTCGAGCGTATCTGGCACTCTGCAACCCACACCTCTACCTTCGCTATCAGTGTGACTCATGTCATTCTGCCAAAATATTTTGTTCAGAAAATGTCATCATGAAATGTTTTGACATGTTTTTTTTAAAAAAAAAAAAACAACTCTCTCCCCTTTCTTCAGCTGAAATTATTTGCTGAATTCTACTTGATTCAGTGAATAAATTTGGTCATGTCCAAAAGAAATCACATTTTTGACAAATTAATTGTTCGCAGAAAAATAGTTTTAAATATTCTGTGAAGAGATACACCTGCACACTCAGATGTGCTCTTACAATTATATTTGTAGGTGTTTTCCATGGCAGCCTACCAATGACTAGATTAAACCACCCATCTCCTCACCTCAGGGAAGATTCGGTAACAACTGACACTCTTAAGAGAGTATTGAACAATGCAAATTTCCTTAATGGTTCAGTACAAAATTATTCGGCACAACTGTTTCTGTAAACCTGATACTCTGTAAAAATCATAGCATTCAAAAAGCCCTTTGAGACGCTTAGCATAAAAACTTTGTGCTGTATAATACAGAAACATAGGAATGGCTGGCACAACTGCTAAAGGTAAATATTTTTTTCTTGCTGCTTTGCGTGCTGAGGTGTTTCTCTTCTCTTAAAAAAAAAAAACAAAAAACAAACCAAACCAAGCCAAACCAAACCAAACCAAGCCAAACCAAGCCAAACCAAGCCAAACCAAGCCAAACCAAACCAAACCAAAAACCCACACAAGCCTTAAATGAAAATAAAATAAAAATAAAAAAATCTGAACTTCTGAGATGTAAGGTGCTACCAGTAAGGTCCTGCTCCAAATCCCGCAGAAGTCAGTGGAAAGATCTAGTGACTCCAGTAGGCTTTTGGAGCACATTCTCTACATACAACCAGCGAGAAAGAAGCCCACCCTCCCAGACCACTGGCAAAACCACAGTAACAGCCAGGTTTGTTTCCTTTCACTGTAGGGGTGGTTTAGTATTAAACATTCATACTTGAAAAGGCTTGTTTGTTGCACACACACACAGAAACCCCTTAACTATGAGACATAAGCATAATCCAATTGCCAAGCTGAATACCCAACGGACTCTAGTGCTAGAAAGATATGGCCCTGTTGTATGCTTACAGCGCTAGAATATACAAATTATTAAATTCAAATTCTGGCTATCATCTACTGATGCCCAAAAGTAAAACTGCTTCTCGCTTCCATTTCCCCTTCTGTAAACACTGGCAAAGTGCTTATTTATATCTGTACCTGAAAATATCAGAGGAATAACAAACAAACACATAACAGCAAATTTACAAATAGATCTATATCAGCTGCTTTTATTTTTATGTTGATTGTCTACAAAGAAAAATGTTGGGTGCAAACAGTGTTATAAACTGATTAAATCTACACATCATATGCAATATGTTAATATGTTTCGCATTCCTTACTAAAACTCTTTAAAAAAAAAAAGTATGAAAGGAGCCTGCTCATTTAAAAAAACAAAACAAAACAAAACAAAAACCAAACAAACAACAAAAAAAAACACCCAAATCATCAAGGACTAGTTTTGATCATTCAAAAAAACCCTCTGCTGTTTTTTCTTCCACCCTAGGCACAATGTAGAATATACCCTTTATTCACTGTGTACCTTTGAAGCCGTATTTTTTAAGCTCCCTGTATTATTCCGTAGGTGCCCGACACCTGGCTGTGACGGCTCTGGCCACGTGACAGGGAACTATGCATCTCACAGAAGGTAAAACCCGTCCCATCGCACAGGGGTGCAGCGCTCCGGGTTCTTGGCAAGCAGTAGCAGAAAGAGGTGGCTTTTATTCTGTGTGCTTCTTTCAGCTTATCTGGTTGTCCTCGTGCCAGGAAAGGAGGTATCAAAGTGACTCCTACCAAGGAAGAAAAAGAAGACCCTGAACTTAAGTGAGTACAAAAGCAGAAGTCTACCACCAGTGAAGGGGGGGAAAAAGCCCATAAGAGCTCAGGACTCGAGGCACCATAGGAGATGCTCCATTTAGTCTGAGCCACGTGAGGATACAGCCCAGAGCTGGAGCCGAACCAGGTGTTTCTGCTTCCAGTGAAGCTGGTGGAGTCCGTCACCTTGAGGCTTGAGCAGTGAGGAAGGATTGCTATTCCTGCTTGCGTCGGTCCAATTATTTTAAATGGTGCTATGAAATTGCCACGTACTTGGAAAATTTGGCAAAATCAAGGAAAATAAATTATTTCGCCTGTAGTGAAATCTTAACATGTCAGCTAATTAAATCAGTGACACCTTAAAAATATGCCTCAGAGAACTTAAATATGTCTCATCTTTTCTCTATAAATAAATTAAAATTTCACTTAAAGTGAGAACTGGAAACTTAGTAAAGATTCACTACTTTCCTGACCTGAACACACATTCCATTAAAGTCAGTAAATGACCACCGCCAGAATGTAGATATGAAGATTTAGTTGCAAACGATGTTGTTCTTAATACTTGCTAATGATGTATGACAGGCTGCATAACACTGGCAGAGCAGTGCAAAAAACCATCCCAAATCTTTCTTTGCAAGTGTTTGCGTGAGATGATGCAAGTTTTCCAGGTACAGGAACCCACCCTCCGCTTCATGTCAGAAACCGGGATAGAGAGGAGAGAATGTTGACTTTCCATACAACAGTAGAAGGGAGATATACTGCCTGTGATAGAATTGCAATTTTCTTTTCTGGCAAAATACTATCTAAATGACTGTTTGAGTTTCTCGGGCGGTATGACTGTATTTTAAATTGCCCTAAGATCAGCTGAGCCCCCATAGCTCAGCTTGACGTGAATTGGATGCTCAGGTACAGTGTGCCTCCGGGGACTGAGTCTTAATCCATTAATGCAAAGCGGCACAGGCAGCTGGAACGATTTTCTCAGACTTGCTTGAGACTGTCTTCGCCTGCTCTCTCCAGTGAAAACGAGGGTTCTTTTGCTGTGTTTCTGTAGATGTCCAGTGATAGGCTGTGATGGCCAAGGTCACATATCAGGTAAATACACTTCTCATCGCACTGCTTCTGGTTGTCCTTTGGCTGCCAAGAGACAGAAGGAGAGTCCCGTCAATGGGTCTTCACTATCCTGGAAACTGAACAAACAAGAGCTGCCACACTGTCCTTTGCCAGGCTGCAACGGGCTGGGTCATGTTAATAATGTTTTTGTCACCCACAGAAGGTATAACTTTGTGTTTTCTCTTTTTATTTTCCCTTAACGTTCCGCTGTTGAATTGGCAACATGTGAGGTTACAGTCTGAATAAATTGTGCTGAAGTCTTTAAGTAACTACGTAGTTTACATTGCAGCTGAAGTTATAGGGATCAGAATAACTTTCAGAGACTTGAGATCAACTTTTTGGTCTTTTTCTATGTTCCAATTGCAATGTGACTTTCCAAGGTCTTTTCTTCAGATTAGCACAGTTTCTACATGGTTTAAAATTTAATAGAGTTCTTTCCTAGGCAAATATGGAGATGTATCTGTATATCTTGTACGGAAAATGCAAATATCATTGAAATGTTACCAGAAAAGATTTAGCAAGAGCAAGGGCTGCATTCATTGCATCTTTTACCAGTGGAAAAGCTGTTTTCATAAACTTTGTATGTAAATAGCTAGAACTGCACAAAAAAGTAAACATTTAGAACTCATAAGGATTACACAAGTTTGAAGTTATAACAATCTTATGAAGAAAACTATCCTTACAAAGCAGGCATTCCACATATAACCAGTAACAATAAACACTACTATTTATCACTGTGAAAACACTAGTGTAATTTGACCACCTTCAATCAATATTACACAAAGAATCTGGCTGTAGAATCTGAATTAATTCCTGGCAAATTTGGTCTTCTGTCTGTACGAGGAATTAAGTCTATATTCCGTACCTTCTTTCCTTTATTTCTAACACTTAGAACCAACTTCTCCAATAACAAGAATGCCCAAGGTCACTTGAACAAATTCAGCCAGACTCCAGTTGTTACCCTAACTTTATGATCTACGTTCCATATTAAAGTCTTTACATTAGGACACCACTGTAAATTGGGGCTAATTAAGCAAATAACATAAATAGTATGTTAGTTGGTTGCAACTCATACTCCAGATGATTTCTGTCCTACATAAGGCTGGATCACACTCAATATCATGCTAGTTAAAAGGAAGCAGTAAATATAGCTTTACGATATGATATCCTTTCCTAGGACAATTGAAACCCAACAGGTAACCCATGGCTTTGAGACATTCTTCTGGTTAGTTATCTGCTCTGGGCAGAGATAATAAGCAGCATTTTAGAACTGGAGAATGAGCATCTTTCCCTGTACAGCGTTCAGCTAAGCCAGTGCGAAGCTAGCTTTAACCTGCAAAAGCTTTTCTTCCCCCCCCCCCCCCCCATGTGGAAACACCATGTCTGTTAGGATTTTTGTTTTTAATTTTTACACACACACAAAAATCAACCATTTTCCTGTGGAACAAAATTTTCCTTCACTCCTTACTCGGCTATGTCTGAATACAAATCCTTCTGCCAGTTCTTCAGCATATGGGTATTTTTTCTTTGTCATTTATAAAGATAGTATTAAGACAATGCAATTCATCTTAGCCCTTTAGCAGGCTATAAAAATTTCCTCAGATAATTACCAGCTGATGAAATTGTAAGCTTTGAAATGGCAAAATGTAATTTAATGTGAACAGTGGTTAAAAAGCAAACTGACTATATAATAGAACCATTCAAAAAGGCTATTACAGTCTATAGGGTATATCCAGAGTTGTTATTGTATTGATCATTATTATGTATCAACAAAATGATACAATACTGGTGTGCCACAGAAATCATCCCATTAACTAATTTTTTTTAGGAGAGTAAACTTGCCATCATACTTCCCTGCTCCTCTGGAGCACAAATGCTTAATAAAAAACAATAGAGAGTTTTTATTTATAAGTGTTGGAACTTCAAGAATTCTGTAAATGCATCTTCGCATAACTTCACAGTAGCTGCCACTGCTATTTTGATTATTCTGAAATACGCTTAAGAGTTGTTTACTTATAGGTTGAGATTTCTGTGCCAATTTTCAAGCTGGAATATATAGTTAAATGGCTCTTTATGAGTTATGTCATTCCCTGAAGCTATGCTATAATGGAGATACTGATGTGACCTTAGGTACAGAGGTCTGTCCAAGTGCATGATAATATTGCCTGAAAGGATTGTTGCCATTTTCAAGTGGGTGCTAATGTTTTTTTTTTCCTATCCGTTTCAGCCTGTCTGGTTGTCCTCTGAATGCACAAGCCATAAAAAAGGGCAAAATTTCGGAAGAATTAATGACTATCAAGCTTAAAGCAAGTGGTGGTAAGGAGATTTGTAAGAGATGATGACATTTATTTAGATAGAAGGGCCTTGACTCCCATTTATACTTATGCCCCTTTGTGCCATTCTGGCATTAATTCTCACTCCTTTCGGTTGTCTCTAGCAATAACAAATCTTGAATAACAAAAATCTTTGCGTGAGAGATTATAAAATTATTCTCATTTACATCATGATAACTCAACACTGAGTGTGTGCTCTCATCTTGTCTCAAAGTTTTATTTTTTGATTTGGAGACGCTTTCAATATTGTTATTACTAACAAATTCTTAGTTACAGATCAGGAAGACTTAGCTGTCTGATGACTAAGGCAGGAAGGGATGAATACTGTGTGCAGAAATCGGCTCCTCTCCCTAAACCTGAACACTACACGCTTTAGTATCTGTGCAGTACTTGGACAATTTTGCTAACCCAAGTGTAAAGGAACAATTAACAAGTAGTTACGGGGGGAAATATGTAGTATTCTCCTTTCTTACACAGCGTGCTTTAGAAAGGTGGGCATTGAGCCAGGATTCAGGGAACTTGGTCTTCATGCTTCCAACTGCTGAGCAAAACAGTCGTGTCATGTCGGGCAAGCGAGCTTGCTTCCATGCATCCATGTTATTCCTGGGGCAGGGACTGCTGCTTACAGATTTCCCAAGCTGGCTCCCCAGTAGACTCAGTTCAGGGCTTTAGGTTTTAAAGCAGTAACAACAGCGGCAGAAACCTCTAGGCAGGATTGGACTCAGGGTGATACTAAGCAGAGAGAGGGACACCTATTGCCAGCAGCTGTAGCTGCTCAGTATTTTTCAGGACAAGGCTTTCATTAAAGACCTGAAGGTTTGTTTTCTTTGCTATATCTAACCTGTGAGGATGTAAAATAAAAGTCTTCCTTCCTTTTTTTTTTTTTTTTTCTGTAATGCTTGTTCGCTTTCTGACAATTTCTCTTTTGCTGTTATTTAAATTTCACTATTTATCACGTGTAACTAAGGCTGCGCTTCTTGAAGTTATTCTACACAGAGATTTGCCCCCACAGAGCTTCTTGCAAGATCAGAAGCAGGTACAGATGGGCTGGCTAAAGTCGGCAATTATACTAGTGGAGATGTTACCCCGGGATGTTCCCTGCAAAAGAAGGGTTGCTGTTCTGTTTCTTTAAAAACCAAACCAAACCAAACCAACCAACCAAAAAAAAAAACAAACCCCAAACAAACAAAAAAACCCAAAGTTGTAAATACTCCCTCATGCTTTATGATAAACTTTCCTCTTCCTGGGCAATTTTTCCTTTCTGTACCCTCCAGCTTGCAGTTGTATATTGCACTGGCAAAAAAAAAAGAATCGTGAAACACAAAGACTCAGAAACCCCCTTCTATGTTTCAGCTCATATAGATGTTTTACAGCTAGGATACAATTTTGACAGTGAAGGCAAAGCAAGAGGTAATTTAAGGATCAATCATTTGATCAAAAGCTTGTTATCTTCCTCTCGTTCAGTCACAGCAGCTTGTTACTCATACATCCATTTACGTGTGGACACCTTAAATCTGATATTGGTATTTTCAACTATTTGCAGGTATTGAGAGTGATGAAGAAATCAGACACTTGGATGAGGAAATAAAAGAATTGAATGAATCCAATCTTAAAATTGAAGCTGACATGATGAAACTTCAAACCCAGGTATGACGTCAACATGAAAGTTTTACCTTTTCTTATGCTATGTTTAAGCACAGTAAATAAATTAAATGCTATGTAAATGCTATGTTTAAACAGTCTCCTGTGCACTTGTTTTCCCATCATTTTGTGGCACTTAAAAGTACCAAAATCCTACATGCTTTTTTTTGTTGTTGTTGTTGGGTTTTGTTTTTTTTTTTATTTTCTGTAAATAAGCAGCAGATTCCTGGGTATTGTCTTAAAGATCTGGTGAATGACAAATTCAGAGCCGTTTGGAGCTGATCTTGGCAAGCAGAAAAAACGTATTTACGGACAAAACATTCATTTTCCTTTGTTGAACAAACTGTGCAGAATCCCATGACAGCAGTTTTTAGGGAGGATATTACCTCTTACCGGGACACTCTGACTCTTAATGTGAGTGGACTTTGTTATGTGTACTTAAGAAAATCTCCCTAGCTCAGTTCACTCGCTGTCAGTTATTCAAATAGTTTGAATTTTGCCTCCAGGCAACACCTGCTAACGAATGGATGCCTTTTGCTAATTTGTGTAGCAGACGAGTTTGACCGGAGCTGTGGAAAAAAGTCGTTCTCTTTCATTCTTTTGTGTACTGGAGAGATTAAATCGGCTTTAAGACGCTGATAGTTGTTCTATGGAGTGAGCTGAATACGTTCTTCCCTACAGAGACTCCTATATGCACCTGGGAGTTCACCTGGGCAGATTAGGTAAAAGTAAGAGCAGAAGCTTGCTTAAAATTTTAGGAATAAAGGTTTCTGTAAAAAGTTCCTAAATGAGATCTGGGAACTGAATGTAAGTCTAAACGGATGTAAAATAAACTGAGTGTAACCGTACCCCTCTGTATTTGTACCACGCTGGAATCAATAGTGTTGATTTATGCTGTTTTTGTAATAATCACCACGTGTATGGTCTAAATAAGAGTGAACCTTATGCCAGCTGTGCTGGTTCTAAATGGTTTGGCTTCACACTGCAAAGGTTGTGAGGATCCATCCCAAATCGCACTGCAGCGAGGGAGGGGGTGGGGGCGGTGTTCAGCGCCTCAGGACACTTATTTCAGTTCTCTCTGTTGATCGCTGTGCTGTTTGCCCAGAGATGGCCCAACTTACGCAGTCAGGTTTCTTCTCCTCGGACTTGCTCCCTGGGGAAGGCAGTCTGACCAGCAAAGCCTGAACTGAACCACAGCTGAAGCAACACGTCCCCTACACGGCTTGCTCTATCTCCTTTTAATCTAGCCCAAACAGGCGTTGGGCTGCTGCGAGCGAGCACCCTCCGGAGGAGGGGTTGTGGCAGATCGCAGGCAGGCAAAAAGGGGTTCATCCCACTGGGGACAGTTTTGATGTGCGACAGCGCGTGAGGAAGGGAAGTAAAGTGGCCACAGCCAGAGACATTTAAGCAGTGCAGAGATGTGCATCCTAAGGACGAGAGGGTGGACATAGCAGCCGTGGACGTGACTCCATGGGTCTGCGCCTTGCAGAGCCGTGGCCAGGGTCAGGGGTGGCAGCCCTTGGTTCTGTCCTTCCCTGCTGCCCCGGTGCCCGCTGTGGGGCGAGGAGCTGGGCAGTGGGGAACCAGGCCCTGACGTCTCTGCTTTTGGGGTTTCAGCGCTGCTTTTGACACATAAGCCTTCAGAGCTCGGTATATTCCCAACGCTCTCACGCTGAAAAAGATACCATTTTGCTACTGCAGATGCTTTTTCCTGCTTTTTCCAAAGCCCTTGTTTCTATTCTGTTGGTCAGAGATCATCTTTGCAATGACTGATATGCGCTCAACCTCTTAGTTTCCTTTCCACTCGATTTTTCTCTTATTGTTTCCAGCGCCAGCCCTGTCGCTAATCCCAGCCAACCCACAGCTCTACCCTCCGCCCAGGAGCAGGGCAGGAAAGTAGCACAACTGCTAATACCCGTGCCCTTGCTATTGTGGTCCATCAGCAGGGATGCTGTAAGAGCAGGACAGCAATGTAAACATCAGCCTCCTTTCTCCTTCCCTCCGCCAGCCGTGCGGCCACACTCTCCATCCCAGCTCCACATTGACCTTCTCCCCCGAGCTCAATTCCCTCCTCCCACCCCCGGGCACACTCCAGTGCCTCGCTGCCACAAGGTTTCTCCATGAACCAGCAGCAAAGTTCATCAGTTCAGAGCAAATACCACCTCTCCCTCGCTCTGAATATTCTGTGGAGAAGTTATGTCTTTCCTAAAAAAAAAAACCTATACCCGAGTTTCAGATGCACTGTGGCCCCTCTCATAATTGGGTTCAGACTGCAGTTACAATGCTGTCAAAGGGTCTATCTCTCTGTGTGTTTGTGCCTGCCTGTGTCTTTTAGATCACATCTATGGAGAGCAATCTGAAAACAATAGAAGAAGAGAACAAACTCATAGAGCAGAACAACGAGAGCCTGTTGAAGGAGCTAGCTGGCTTAAGCCAAGCCCTCATCTCCAGCCTCGCTGACATTCAGCTTCCACAGATGGTAAGACCACAGCCAGCAGCTTCGCACCTTCTTTGAGACTCTTTTGCCAGCACTTGAAGCAGATGAGCAAGCTCAGGGACCAACAGGAACACTGGAGCTGCATTAGCAGAGAGCTCTTTTAGCCTAATTTACTTTGCAGAGATGCTGGATCATGAAATCTGTGTGATAGCAGGCACAGTTGCTTCCAGGACTGAGCCAGCCCTGGTACCTCTGCCCTGTACCGCACCGCGCAGGACAGGGTTTTCCCTCGTCCCTTTCTACCTGAATGTCCACCCCGCACAAAGAGTGAAAACTTCGCACTGAGAATCCTTATTTACCCTGCTCCTAGATCAAAACTTTAACCTGGTTCATACAGGTGATTTTTCTGGAGCCAACAAAGCTGTACCTTCTCAAAAGCTCCACGTCCTTGATGTCTTACTTGCAAACGCAGGCCAAACACACAAAGGTACTTGGGTCTCCAGAGTTACGGTGCCCTTTCCCAGTCTCCAGAAGGTCGCTGGGAGATTAGGTGAGGACAGTTACGGGGATGTCAGCCACAATCCCAGAGCCAAACAGGCCTCAATAAAAAAGCAAATGACACTGACGATGACATCTCCAACCCCTTTTCTTGCTTGGAGAGCGTGTGGTTCCCCCAGCACGTGCAGCTCCCTTCATTTATACAACCCCTCCATTAATTTGGCTGGCTGCCCTGCTTACGACTTCTCCCCAGTTGCCATATTGCTGCTTTTCCGTGCTTTGGGGTTGGGTGTTTGGGTTTTTTTGGCCTTAATTTTATCTCCTACAATTATAATCTGTTTTGTCTTCATTTAGGGGCCAATCAGTGAGCAGAATTTCGAAGCATATGTAAATACACTCACAGACATGTACAGCAATCTGGAACGGGACTATTCCCCCGAATGCAAAGCTCTGCTGGAAAGTATCAAACAGGCAGTGAAGGGCATCCATGTGTAGGATGTGAAAGCTGCTGGGCAACAGAAATTACTTAACAGCAGTAAACTCCAGATGGATCTGTTAGGAGTTCATGTACTGCTAAGGGGTGTAGGTTGCCATGCTGCATTTACAATTGCAACATTGCACTAATTTTTTCCCAGCTGACATAAAAAAAAAAAAAAAAGAATAAAACCACAACAGACTATTTGTATTAACAGCAATGCACTCTGTTAGTATATTGTATTTATTTCAGTACAATTCCTTTTTTTTTCTTCTTTTGCACTCAGTTTTTGTAAAGTGAATGTAAAAAGTGTGTGCGACTATTTTTTATATTTTTTATTTATTTCTAATCAAAGAGTTGTTTTTTTTATCTTTTAACAGCATTTTTGCGGCCTGCCATATTTTTACAAAAGTGTTTATTAATTTATTTTCCAATGGGATTTTAAATAGACTGAAAAGTTTTACTGTAAATTAAATAACTTGCTGGGTTTGTACAGGAAGAAAAAAAAATCCTATGAAAGTAACAAATGACTGAACCGTGGTTCTAGTTTTATTTTCCTCACATCCTGCTTTTTTATAATGGCTTTGTATCAGAAATGGGTTTGCTGGAACATGAGATGTGAAGATGCATGGAATGAGAAGATAAATGGTGCCCACTAGTGGGGAACTTGGGCTCTTAAAAGCACAGTATGCTGGAAAACAGTGTGTTAAAGAATACGTTAGCAATAATGAAATATAGCAATCAGCAAAGCACTTGACTTGGCTGTGTGATTTAGCCTATGCGGATGATTATTTGAAATGTTTCAAGAGAACTTCAGATTTATTTTACCACTGCAGTTTTTTTCAGAGTTAGCTCATGGAGGGAAATGACAATTATCTCTAAACAAGAAGGGTAATTCGATAGGACTGGTACAATTTTTTAGTACCAGACGTTGAGGTTTTAAGCAAGTGACCAGTATTGCTATGGATTTGGATTTGAAAAACACAAACACATCCCAAGCTGAAGGCTTTGTACATAACAAATCGAACACATCTCCCCTGAAATGGCATTTAATACTGGTTTGAACTTAAGGGCAGCTGAGAAGGCAGCAATCTGGAGAGGAATAATACCACTCCAGCGCAACGGTGGCTGCTTTTCTCTTTGAACGAACGGCAGCAACACCGTGACTGATTTCTCCCAGCCTTATTCCCTAAGACTAGGCTGATACTGGATTTGTTGCCAGTCTTTCGGTAGGGTACCAAGTGCTACAGAGCGTACAGACAGACGGAGGTGCGGACAGACGAGCACTTGAGCGGAGGTGCCGGCGTGCGCCTCGGTATCTGGTTAGCCTGGGTGTGGAACTTCTGAATCCGTCAGAAAGTAGCGGTTGCTATAACAGAGGCAATGTCTATTTCAGGGATTGTAAGTAATTAAGCATTGTTTCAGAAGTTTTTTTTATATTTATTTTTTTTAAGAAAAAGGTATAAACAACCAGCTAAACTGCCTTTTTTGTATGCACACACACCTCATGTGCATATGTGCCTCAGTGTAAATGTATACATGGATCTAGCGTGTGTTTAATTTCTCCGTGCTATAATGAAAGTGTTTATTTTTATTAGCCTCATTTATATTTAGATTGAATATGATGGCATTCACAGGCTTGACATATACGATTATATTATTACTGTTCCTGCACAAAAGTACTATTCAAAAGTGATTCAACTCTCATGCACTGTGGTCACTGTTCTGCGTTAGGTGGGGCTTGCTTTTTGTTTGAGGGTTGATTCAACTCTCCAATCTTAGTTTAGACAGGGGAAAATGTATGTTCTTAGGAGCTGTGTTTATTTTTGAATCGATTTTTCAAAAGCTACCATATGTGCTGTCTAATATAAATAGGAGGACACCAAACAAAAATTTGCTATTAAAGTTATTGTTCTTGCTAAAAACCACAAAAAGCAAACATTTGTTATACTTGTTAAATGCATACAAAATGAGTTCACTCATTACAAAGACTAAAATTTAATTTACTAAATATTTTAACAAATTTGTTATATATTTTATTTAAGTAAAAAAAAAAATCTCTTACTGACCTATGTATTTATTATTATGATTTACTATGGCTTCAGGTTAATTTATCTGTGTTTGGTTGTTTGCTCAGGATGTTCTGTGAAGTATGTTTGTATTTATTTGCCTCCCTTGTACTTGATGTGTTTTGTAATGTGCACTGATTTTTTTTTCTTTTTGTTTTTCTTTTTTTGTGTTTAAATGCATTGATGAGCTACACTGTAAATTAGACCTTTTGTAAAGAGCAATGATGTATGCATTTTTTTAATTTGGAGTAGTTTGTATACTGTTTCTTCATACAATTAATATTTCTTACATCAAAACAACAAAATTGTGTTCTGTGCTGTACATTTGGTGTATGGTAGGAAATAAAATTGATAATGAAACTGCAGTAAGTTGATGGCCGACTTGTATTACACTTTCTTAACTGCACCTGGCACTATACAATGTGTCAGATGTTTTCCTTGCTTTGTGTACAAAATGTGTCATCCCTGTAAGTAAATTTCTGGTATAAATAATTTAATTAGTGTTTTACTTTGTCAACTTGAAATAAGGAGGAGAAAAATGGAACTGCTTAAGAAGTCCTTTTTGCTTCTGAAGGAAAAAAAAATCAAGATAATAATCACTGCATTATTTAATGCATTCTTTTCTTGGCAGTTGTAGACTTCATTTATACTGATAAAGTACAGGATTTGTGCTGACCTTTAACAGCTGCTAAATGATGTTTAAACATAAAAGCCATTGTAAACTTTCCAGCAATTCGGAACCGCCCACTGTTCCAGTGCAATTTTCTGCTGAGATTTGCAGTGCTTCGACATTGCACAAATAAAAATCTGCTGCTTTTAGAAGGACAATATTTCCAGTATCTAATGGACTTCCTTTTTCACTGCTCGTTGCAGTGAAAACAGACCAGTTTTATTTAGAAGGCATGCTAATGGCTACAGGAGCATTTCTTGTCTCAAATTCCAACTTCCCATGGATAGACCAAGAATAATTTTCATTTAGAAAATTAGGTAAAATTAAAGCCCATAGAGTAGCTGTTAATTATTTGTTTGAACAGACATAGTTAGATAAACCAAAATGGACTCTGATGCTAGAAAAACTGACATGTCCTGCATTTAGAAATAAGCAGAGGTTCAAAATTTGGATCAAGACATGAATCCTGGATACTCACAAATCTTGCCGAGTTTGGAGCTGTAGAGTCAGCAAAGGGCTGGGATGGAGACAGACCTGTCCTGGGAAGCTCTGCTCCAGTGGGGTTCAGTGTTTTCTTTGCTCTAGGGCACTTATCCAAGGACAGCGTGAACCACTGCTTTAGTAATTAATACTTATTTAAGTAATATTTCCTACTATTTCTTAATGAATATCAAATTTTTTTTCAGGGTCCTGTAAAATTGCTGTTTAACTTTAGCTGTAGACCTTCAGGTCAGCAGGCACCAAGGGGACAGCCTCTTCTCACACATCACAGATGAAGTAGAAGCAGGTCTCTCTTAGCAACGTGCCTTAATGCTAAACAGATAAAGATTAAGGCCACCATTTTAGTTTTGTCTGACTGCCTAAATTCAAATTACAAATTTAGAAGGCTTTATTCTCTGATAGGCAGTTCCCTACACCTCATTTTTTAAAGATCCATACTAATTCTTACTATCTGCTTTTTATAAGACTGGGGGAGGGCAGTGGTATGAGGATGATAGGGTCTACGTACACCTAAGAAAACAGTGCTGCATTCTCAAATATTTCCAGCAACCTGAAACGGGGATTGTCAGCAAAGAAACCCTTTTCCTAGTGCTTTTGGATAGGAAATATGATATCCACAGTTAAGTGATTAAATTATTATTACCTAAAGACTGTTCATGCATTCATCTTTAAGCAACTTGCTCTGAGAATGTTTATTTCAGTGTTGAAATGATGGTATTTCTCCGTTAAAAAAAGAATAATGTAAACAGTGAAGCCATATTCATTACTAAACTAGCACAAGCCATGGGGGGAAAAGAACCCAAACCAACAAAAAACATTGTGCTTGAAATAACCTTTCAAACCATTTCCATTTTCTGAAGTTTCCATTTTTAATATCTTTTCTGTATCTGTGCCTACAGAAGGGGGGAAAGTGCTTAATTCAGTAATAACATATACATTACACTGATTGAATTAACTTTAATGGAATTGAAGATTTAAATATCAAAGACAAGGAAGGGGAGCAAAAACAGTCAACATTTGCTGCCCTATCAGGTCAGGAAGTCTGTCTCTTAACTAATCATGACAAACGCTTTTGAGTCTACGGTGTAGAAAACAGATTCTCTTTTCTACTGCAGTCTTATTTCTATTTACTAATTAAGCACCTCTTCTCTCCTGCTGTCTTAGTGTATCTGTCTAATTATGTCATGGTTTTTCCAATCAGCGCCCCTTCATCCTACTCATATTTTACTTTTTTTTTTTTTTTTTAATAAGTCACAGGATTTCTTGATGGGAATTTGTTACCGTGCAATGACGCAGAGTTATGACAGAAGCCATCCCCTTCATCTCCTCCCGTGTTCCTTCAGGGCGATACATTTTACCTGTCTTGGCATTTCTGCTGTGCTTAAAGTTTCTTTATGATTTATGCAGCTGTATAACTTGGACGCTGCTAGGAGATTTGTACTAGACAAAGTCCTTTGTTCATCTCGCTCAGGATACTGTGGGATGATAGAGCTCCATTTAGCTTTTGTGTAATGTAGGGCAGTGACCTAGTTTCAGTACCTTCCAATATCTCATTCTGGCTTGGTTTTCTTCTGTCTCTTTTGCTCTAGCAAGTCTTAGACAGCCAAGCTTGCGCATAATTTCATCAAGGATTAGTCTGATTTCCTGTCTGACTTCATGGTACAAATTACTTCAACTGCATTTCATTCTTAACGAACGTTCCCAGGGACATTGTCCAAGTAAATCTCAGGACTTTTCAGTTATGTGATAACAATTACTATTTAGGTTGCCGCTATCTGCTCCTAAAACTGTTACTGCGCAAGATTTTTCCAAACCAGCTTTTGGTGCCCAACACCAGATTTTAATGCCCAGCTTCACATCCCTTGAAGTGGCCTCATTTTTAGAACTAAATGCGCAGCTATTTTTGCCAAGCACAGCCTTTTCAAAATTCCCTTCTCCGGCCAATCCAAATGACTAGCTACTAAAGTTCCATATTATTCTTTCATAGAATTGTTATATATATCTTGTTAACACCTATTTGCACGTACATTGTACCGTAAAATTCCAGGTGGGTACTTGTACCCATCCCAGGTATTGAAGAATAAATCATTGATGTTACCCCAAGCCTAATTCTGACCCTTTCCAAACTCCTCTTTTACTGTCTGTCCACACCTGTTCTAAGGTTCTAAGGTTCTGAAGGAAAATAAAACAAGAAGAAAATCCAAAGGACCAAACCTCATTCTTTATTTGACTGAAGGTATCGTCTGTTCAAACAGTTCTCTGCCACTGCTGCTGAAGCTGGAGCTGGGGCTTAAAGTATCTGGCCCTCAATCTTCTTTAATTCCAGTCATATGTAGCATCTCATGTGCACCCCCTGCTTACTTCTGACACAATGAGCAAAATCTGGATTAGGAGCCAGGTTCTATGCTGATTTCAAATTTATTGGGATGAAATTCATTTGATCCTTTAGAAGCAGGATGAGCTTAGTTCCCTTGGGAGGGAATTGCCTAGAACTGCGAGACAGAGTCAGTTTCCTTAATCCTGATGTCTGGTCAAAAAGATTTTAGGAAAGGAGTGAAGGTTTTAAAAAGCTCGTAAAAAATCTGCCGGGAAAATGTGTGTAAAATGAATTCCTTCACAGAAAAATGCAGTGCCATCTCCACAGACTGAAGAGCCGAGCTCTTCTCACAGGCGCGTGTGGCAGAGGCACCGCACGCAGAGCATCGGCGACGTCTTGTGTTTCCCAGCTGGCAGGAGACAAAATGGCACCTCAGGAAACCCAGCCCTTGGCCCTGCTCGGCCTTTTGGGTAACTCCGGGCAAGACACTTGATCCGAGCTCTGTTTTCACATCCGTGAAACGAGAAGACTCTGAAGTGCATTGGGAACGCCGGTCTTACAAAGGAGCGTGCAGTATGTGCGTGCATATACCGTGGGGGAGAAAGAGCCAGAGCACGTGTGCAAGAGCATATAGCAGCTACCATTATACGACTGGCAGTATGCTAGCAATTCCACAGCAGTAACCGCTGCATTTGATGCGAGGTATCTGCAATACTGTGCTATTCTACGACGTGAAATCCCTCGATGGCTGTCGTTGTAACTCCGATGCAATCGCTTCATCCCCCGTGCTTGAGAGGCGCCGCGTGGTACCGGGTAAGGCACCTGAATCTGCTGCCTCTGGTTTAGTTCCTCTGCCTGTCAGAACTGGCTCTGCTCTGTGTGCCACAGGTTCCCTGGAAATCCCCACATTTCCTACTTCAAACACTATCAGCTCTCACGCACAGCCTATCACGTAGGCTTAGCTCTTTTTTTTTTCCACCCTCCTAAGGCATTATTATAGTCCTCATTTTATTCCGATGCTTCTTACGTTGTTTCGCTTGAAGATATCTTCCAGTTAGTGCTGCTGGTCAGTCTGCAACTAAATTTTCAAAATGCAGAAGCTGAATTCCAAAACAACAGAAGCAAAAGCTGTAAAAGCAGAAGCACTTTTATGGAGGTAACGGAGCTCCTACAGATTTTGTGAAAAATCAGCTGATTGCTATGAGAGCAAAATTATGATTCACCGTAAGAGGGAAGAGGAGGGAGGCTCAGCTGTTGCAGACTCTCTTTGGCAAGGGCCGGCTCCTGATCTGCACGATGTACGACCCAGCCGAGGAGCCAGGGTTAGTGCAAGGGTGGCCAGAGAACCGCTCTCTTGAGCCTGGGGTGGAGTCAGAGGATGTAAAGCGGTGCCAGCCGTAGGCGTGAGTATAAATATTTGAGCAAGAAAGCAGGTAGGCAAGCAGTGACTGTAGGTCCTGTGGTTATAGTGAGAGTGATGGGGTCAGGGGCACAGGGCAGAAGTCCCCAGGAGTCCACTGGGTTCCAGGTTACATCAGTTCCACCCAGTGCAGAACTGGTCCGTTTTCCAAATCCAGGTCTTTTCCCATTTTGACAAACGAATCGTCGTGAGTAGTGCCAGTAACCCCGCTTCCTGGGGAACCGCACGCCACCTCTGAGCTCTGACTCACCCCGAGATGGGTTTATCGCTGGAAGAACGAAGGTGAGTATTTCACAGCACCTGCTGGGCAGCAGGCAAAGCCTTGCTGGGGAACGTCCCCGGCAGCGCAAAACTCTGGCCTGCCCACGCGTCTGCTTCTGCGGGCCGAGATTTCGTAGGGGTGGCTGGTGGCAGGGAGGAATCAAGGTGCTTGCCGCGTGCCTTTGCTCCTCCGCCTGGCAGCACCTCCCCAGGTACGGCAGTCCCCAGCAGCTGCCCAAGCTGCGTTTCCCTGCTTTCCCCCCTTCCCGACCCAGGACCCTTTTTTTTTTTTTTTTTCTCCACAAGAGGCTTAAATCTCCTTTCACCATCTTGGGAGCACAGCGCGACTGCAGCCGTCGCTGGCTGGGCCTGGCTGCCACCGTTCATGATGCCCTTTTTATTACCAGATTAGAGGACATTGTCGCGATGTGTATGAGGCCTTTCAGATAAGGCGCTGTACAAGTTCCAGCAGGTTCCAAATACAACAGCGCGGCTTTCGCATCCAGCCTACGGGATCAGAGTTTATTTCCCCAATGCAGACAGCTTTGCACTGCCTTCCTGTTAATTAAAGTATTGATTACAATACCGCACTGTTTACATGCAAGATTTTGCATGGTCTTGGCCATTCACATGCAAATGAACTTGTAAGCCTTTCTGTGCCCTAAAATCTGCTGATGTCAGTCTTCCAATTCTAACTCCACGTTGTAGGACATGTGGCTTTCTATAGCTTAGCTTTGATGCCCCCAAGTCATATTATCTCAATTCTGAGGTTCATTATGATAAATCTTTCACTGGTTTTAAATCAAAAACTTTAATTGTACGGTGCTTATTCAGCTTAGGTTTTGGCTGCTGAAGGCAGCAGTTTTAATTGCATCATTTGTATAGTGGCCCAATATGTTTTGGTGTGAAAAGTGCATTATCACGTTTAATTTTGCATTATTTTTCCCATATGTTTTAGTTACACTAAAACTTCAGATGGGAAGTGAGGAGGCTTTCCCACTGCTCACTCATTCTCTCTTCAGTGTTTTTTAATGAGCTAAGACGACACTATTTTCTTTTGTTCTCATCGGTTGAGGTTTTAGGGAGCTGTTTATTTGTAGGGTAATTCTTGTATTTATGTAGAGCAAGGCATTAGACATTTTTATCCTCTACTTATTAACAAGCCAGATGGTACCGGCTGCTACCCACACAATTCCAATTATCAGATGGCAAACTGAAATATACGTGGGGCAAATGAGAAGATGTATATTAAAGAAGCATCACAGAGAATTGGCTTCTCAGAGATGTTGATTCACAAAGGGGTACTAGCAATTAGGGTGTGACAGCCTGCTGCTGAACGGACAGCGTTGGCCTGGGGGCACGAGCATCAGCCTCCAAAATTTTAATACTACCTCTCTCTTTCCCCTATGGAATGAATACTTATCTTTGAAATCTGATTCAGGTCTTTCATCCTTTAGATTTCTTGTCCACTTCAGAGTGAGATGTAATATCAAAGCCAGTCAGTAAGTTAAGGTATCCCAGGAAGACACAGAAAAGCTGAAGATTAGCATGAAGTCTGTGCATCACCTCTCCTAATACACCTTCATGCGCTTCTGTGCGTACACCCCAGTAACACAGGAACAGCTCTAACACTGAAATGTAGGACCCAGCAAATTATTGCTAGTCCAAGTCTCAAACTGACCTAGAAATTACAACTTACACATGGATTTTTGCTGAAGGGCAACTTTCAACTTGAGGTTTAAATATGAGGAGGTCACGGTCTGGTCACGCTTATTAAGGTTGGCTTCATGGTATGTTAAAAACAACTTTTGTAAATTCAGAAGCTAGCCCCAGTCCATCCTTAGGGTGAATCCCTACATCAGTGACACATACTAACAATAAAGAATGAATGTTTTAATAGAAATTTTTATAATGTTTTGGGGGTTTTCTGCCCAGAAGACACAACCTCTATAGAAAATGGTTTGGGGTGAAAGCTGTGCTCTCATGCTTCCTTTATTTTGACAGAGAAATCGTATACACAAGTTGGCTAGGGAGGTGGTGAATTATGAGGGATGGTTTTTTGTGTGACATTGATATTCCTTTTCCCTTCTGGCTCAAGCTGAAAGCACTAACCCAAATCAAACTGTGGAGAAATTGATGTCCTCGGGTCAGATCAGCGAAAGTAAAATGTTATTTAAGCTAAAGTAATGGCTTTCTAAAGTACTTCAGTTGTTCATGTGGGCTACTAGGAAGTTAATCATCCATGTGAGAGTGGATTTTGCAAAAGTTGGAATGTGAAGCATTTCAGATTGTCTCTAGTTTCTGTTTATAGTATCCAATCAAGAGAACACCTTCTCTTTCAACAGCTGCTCTCACCATGCCAGGGAAAAGGTACTCTCCTTGCAGCTGTTCCTGGCTCTAACACTTACAACCTACAGATCTTGGGGAAGTCTCTTAACAGGATGGGTCGGAAAAACAAATCTGCATGGTTTAAACACCATTTACACTTCAAACTGTTTACTGTGTGCAAATGGTGCGTGTGCAAATTCTCACTTCTGTGTATGGAGAAGTGAAAGATTTGTGCAGTCATTTGTCTGCTATTTGTTTACACAAGTGCACCAATCTGCAACTGTGAAGAAGTTGGGGCTTCTTTTGTTTCACCTTCCATCTGTGAAATGGGCAGACTAATAATGTTCCTTTCATCTTGCTGTTAGCAGTAGACTTGAGCAAGATCTGCAGTGGTGTCTAGGATGCTCTCAAGTGTAAATCAGTGATACAGCCATTCACAAAGTCTTGGGGAGCTCAGAGAGAGCTTTTGTCCCTGGCTTACCAGCTACAAAAAAAACACCAAACCCAAACCAAACAAAGAACAAACAAACAAAACCAACCCCAAGCCCAAAAAACCTAATATGTCCAGTGCTTGTTCAACAGATGCTCATTCGGGTGAAAGTGGCCCGTTGCCTACTTTGTGTTACTGATGTTCCTCAAAAAGGTTAGGCAAAGTAGAGAGATTCAACATAAGCATCTCCTTGAAGCTCCAAGGTGCAACTGCCAGTCTCTCCCAGTCTACACGTTTGTCCTGGAGGTTCACTTTTTTGCTTCAGTTCTTTAAAATCCGCAAGGCCAAAGTTCGATTTGATTTCTCAAAATAAGAAAGCCAACACTGGATCAGATGCTTGAAGATCACCGACACTGAAATTACTGTCAGGCCTGGATTGCAAAGAAGTGATTCAAAAGCTGAACATCTGTGTACTCGATCACACAGAGTTGCTGTTTCACCCACAAGCAGCTGTGGAGTAGACAGGCAGAATTCTCCACATTGTGGTAATTACAGTGTGCGTTACAAAGGAGGCACAGTCATAAGAGCATGCAATCAGTTTGGGGTTTTTTAACTTTGGAACGAAGCAACCCTGCTAGATCCAAGGCTAATATACATAAAATAGGTTTCTCGGCCAAAATAGAGGAACATTTAGTCAGATCTGAAGGAGATCAGGAAATTCACTTACTGAGCAGAAAACTTTTTCTAAGGTCAGTATTTCCAGTCTCAGTTTTGCTTCCATAGAAGCAATGGTTAAGAGCTACCCCAGGCACCCAAACTCTTCCAGAGACTGAAATATGATTGATTCTCTATGGATTTGCAATTTGCTTTAATATACTCTTATTGGTAATTACATGTGCCTGTCTGCTCTATCTTAGGCAGTGGCATTAGCCATTGTATTAGCATTACTTACCACCAGGTTAGTGGTGACAGCTGAACGTCCTTATCAGAGCTCATGATCTTTTCATCTCTTATCTTATGTTCTTCCAGCCTCTTTGTCACATCTTTATGTGAACACTATTGCAGCCAGAAAAAAAAAAAAAAGGCAAAAAAAAAGCTTACAATGAAATCTTTCTCTCATCCAAGACAAGCAGCTATGCGCTGCAGAAAGTCTATGAAGTAGAGCTGAAATTAGATAAAATGGGATTTAATTAATGCATAAGCCCTGTGTGCTTCTACAGGACTGCTTTTTCACTGCATTCTGGACCTATGAGCTCAAAAGGCACTCAAGTATGAAACAGTGCCTTCCTTGGGTTAATTCTGACACTGGATTTATTGCTTCAAGGTTAACATGTAAGCATGCGTGTGCTAGTGTGACATTTTGGGGATCACTTTCCGTGCTGCTAGAGAGCACAGTCTCACCCCAGGTAAACAGAGCAACCTTGACTACGGCAGGATTTAATATATCATAAAACATAAGGATTATGCCAAAGTACAAGAATATTAAGCTATGTCAGGAGTTCAAATCCTGTATCTTTTTGTAAAATGGCCGTATTTTATTATGACAGGGGTTTGTGGTACAGTAATGACTACACAGCAAATTCCTTTTCTAAGCAGTAATTTGGTTCATGTGTTTACATGACATCTGTAGAGAAGAGAATAGAAATCAAGTTACTAGTGTTTTTTTTTTTACCAACAGCAAGTCTTGTTTTTGCACCTGAAATATTCAGTAACTGTATTTTATTTGTTATCTAAACAGGTTCCAAAATTTCACAGATTTTTCTCTGAGGGAAGATACTAGGCACAGCAAGATTTGTGAGGAAAAAAAATGATAGGTCAGTCTATAAAAGCAAACCAGCTGTCAAGGTTTTGCTTGTTCCCTTAATAGGTAGCTGTGGAAAAGCATTGTTTGGGTAGAATGATTGCAAATCTGGGATTGTGGCATTACATGATGCGCACAGGAGGAAAATAAGGAAATGGAAGGTTTAATTTAAAGGAAAAAAAAATAATTTAAAGGAAAATCCATTGGAGAGGGAGAGGGAGTGAGCTGAAGAGTGGTAATGGGAGCCCCACTCCTGGCTGCAGTCAGGGCCAGGTGGAAGACGCAGGCTGGGCATGAACTAAGGAGAATTGCTCCTTGCTGAGCCTAAATATAATTTTCTGACATACCTGGCACAAAGGTGCGTGGGCAGCAGGCACCTACTGGTGACACTGGGTGCTTAAAGCACAGGATATCCATCACTGGGGGTTGGACTAAATGATCCCCAGAGGTCCCTTCCAACCCTGACCATTCTGTGATTCTGTGATCGACGGCGTTGCAGGCCACCCGCCTGCTGAGTGGGTGCAGGCAGCCTCTGGCTCCCGGAAGAAGCCGTCTGGGTTTGCTGGCACGGGGACAGACCTGCAGTGCCCAGGTTGGGCCCAGGTGGCCAACCCCCTTGCTTATAGACTGCAGAGAAGCTTTGGTCCATCGTTGCCCGTGCCTGAGTGGCACTCCAGCCTCTTACGGCAGCAGACCCCAGGGCTCCAGGGAGGTCGTAACAATTCATACTAGCTGGGATTCATCCCCGTGCATTTTAAATCCCACAACAGAGAACAAAAAATCGGCAAGATGCTTCAACGTGTTAGCGTGAGTTGAACACAGTTGTTCTGCTGACCTTAATGGCGCTATTCACACGCTTACAGCAAGGCGTGTGCTGAAGTACGTTGCTGAATCAGCTCTTATGCGTGCACTAAAATATAACAGTGATTTCTGCAATCAAGGCCAGTGCCAAGCTCTGGTACATCTCTGCCTAGAGTCAAGATATTAGACCATCGCTGCTGTGTGTAGTAGCTGGCATTGCCGCTCCTCTTCCCAGGCCTGCTGAAGATGAGCAGGAAGCATCCACAGAAATTGGCTCATGTCGCTTCTTTAATAATTCATGTATTTTTGCTCTCTTCTATAGTTAATGAACCTCCCCCACTCTCACCCTCATTCTCTCTCCCTCTCCCATTCAGTCAGTTTGTTGTGGTTTCATGTATCTAATCCATCTGTCACTCGATTATAGCTATCGAGCACCTGTTATGGATTTCTAGAGTTTCATTCAAGCTGTTGACAAGTTATTCACAAATTGGCCCTTGTCACACTGTCATCGTGTGGAGTGCACTTTAGTGAATTCTTTTGGGTACACAAAATAATGAACAGAAGACAGCAAGGCTTGTGAATTAAGCAGTTTCACGTCCCCAATATTTAAAGAACCGTTAACAGATTGGAAGTTTCTTGTTGGTGATATATTTTTCAAGGCCTTTTCTTAAAATATTTTGTCTTCTCCATCCAGACCCTTTTGCATGAATAATCACAACACAACTTGCTCGAGCTGTCAGGGTAAGCTATGTTGACAATAACGCTTTATTTTATACAGCCTATGTTTCAGCTGTGATGAGTTGATCGTTGCTACCTCTGCACGATCATCCATGCCTACGCAGCTTTGGTACTCGCAGGGAAAGCAGAGGGCTGGCAGGCGGCCTGCCTGTCCCTCATTAGATGCAAAACTCTTCTCCTTAGGTGATTATCTTTTTTTATTCTGCCCCGGAGGACACCAGGGAGAAATAGGGTATCGGAAGCAACAAAAGTAACTATGCAAGAGCGAAGCATCTCCTGAACAAAGCCTTAAGAAAAGTTAAAGTTAAAACAGGTTCAGCTATGTCTTGAAAAATTCTCACTTTTCTAACAATATTTCAGAAATACGAGTATCAGAAGGTCTAGAAATAAACAGTTTTTACTTCTGCTTTCATACAGTTGTTGCTTACTCCTTAGACTTTTGTCCTGCGCTGCTCATGTACCTCAGCTTCTATCTGTGCTCTGCTGTCATTCCTCAAAGGCTCTTGACATTATAAACTGGTTTAGAGTCTGTACTAAGGATCTTGAGAGTAATGTGGTACCAGGATAACACAAGTTAAAAGAGAATTCTAAAATATTCCCACAGTGCAGCATGTTGGTGGTGTAGAAGAATGCATTTGCAAATAAAGGCAGAATGATTGATCTGTTTGCAGCTATGAAATGAGTTATTTATGTGCAACTTGGCTCGAAACAAGTAAATGTAGTGCATGCATATCTGTATATTTAAATCTATTTTGCATCAATAAACATATGTACAATTTTCTAGGGAAGTCTGTGAATCCTTGAAATAAGATTCCAGGGCTTCAGTGTTTCAGTCTTTGAAGAGGGTTGGGTTTTTTTCCAAATTCGAAAGGACAGAAAATAAAGTTTAGCAATTGGCTTGTCCAGATGGGGTGCTACTATAGCACTAGAAAATTATCTGGCAATTGAAAAGGGACTAAATTACTTCTGAGCACTTACTATATTTCTTACTTCTTAGGGACTGATATTGTAAGATACATTTTCTTCCGTCGTTTCACAGGGAGAAATCCAGCCGATCTGATCATTGCTCTGCTAAACCAATAGGTGGCAGGACTTCAAAGCAAACTGTGAAATAATAAAGCCATGTTCCATTATATGGAAGCTTAAAATAGAAAGTGCAGCTGTCTCAATAGTTAATAGCTTAATAGTTAACTCAGAAGTTCTTTTTGGAGTTTTTGAATATGTTTATAATCATTCAATTTTCAATCTGTGACCTGCAGTTCAGATACTCACAATAACTTCCTTCCAATTAAACAAAACAAAGTTTCAGGGGAGTTTGTAAGGGTATTTAGGTATTAGAGGATGCTGATAGGCGCCTGTGATTTTTAAAGCATGTACTATTCAGATTCGCAGAAATACTTAGATACCCAAATATTTAGGTACTTATGCTGAGGTGATACTGATCACCTTTAGAGACCCCAGCATAAATAGGTTATGATAACAAATCCCATTCTCAAAAACAATTCATTTCCTTCAAGCCAGATCACAAGACCATGGTATGGACACGAAGAGGCTTCATTGCGAGTTTTAAAACCACACCACAGCGAAACCATCGGTGCAAATCAGTAACAATACCTTCCCACCTGCTGCTATCCAGCGCATTCAAATCAGCCTAATCAGAACCTCAGCAGCACAGTAACGAGCTGCTCTGAGCCCTGCCTCAGACGGCGGTCCTGCAAGCCCTGACACCAGGGGTATAGCCTGGATACCAAAACAGTCCTTTCATTAGTGGCTTAGCCATCCAGCAGCATCCTCAGCACGCCTGAGGCATGCTGTCTCCCCGGACCATGTCAGAAAAATAAATACGGGCCACCTTTAGATGGAAGGAAAGCCCAACTCCAGCCTACGTGACGGCTGAGGGATAATGAGAATAATAGAATAAGCTCAGCAGAGACGGCCTTCAAGACAGGCAGAGGTTTTGACAACTAGGGCACAGGCTGCTTAAGTAGTTGACTTGGCTGCGGTGCCCGCGTCCGGCAGAGAGCTCGCAGCCAAGGATCCTGAGCGAGGGGAGCCACCTCTAAACTGGCATCACATCAGTTGCTTAGACACATAAGCCCCATTCTTCAGCCTTGCACTATTGGCTAATTTAGGCAGCTCCCTGCTCAGCTGTTTGCCTTAAAAAGCTGAAAATCCCTTTCTTACAAGCTTAACAATTCCCGTATAGGGATCCCAAGCTGCGAACAGGCACTCAAGTTGGTGCTGAAATTCCAAGCTGCGAGCGGCCGAGGAGTTGTGTTGTGCTCCTCTGCCAAACGACGCTGAAAACCATCTAAATAAATCCCTTCAAATCCTAAATCTTGCTGGCTGTGAGGAAACCAGGCTTGGGGGGCTTAAATCACTTTTGAAAATTATGTAGGATCCTAAGTCACTTATGTGCCTTTGAAAAATTTACCCTTAAAAGGGGGATGCTGGAAAGTGGTTTCCTTCCCAAGTACCACTGTTAACTTTGTGAAATTATTCCTGAAGTGTGCACGAATAAAAATTATTCATAGAAATAAGGGTATCACCATCTGTCTAAATAAAAAGGAAGCATAAAACAGGCCCAAAACCATATTGGTGTTTGTGCTTTTCCAAAGAATTGCTTTAAAATCACAGAATCACAGAATTCTTTAAAATGAATAGGTATTCATTGGCTTTATAAAAAGCCATAATGTGTTATTTCTAATTTTTTTTAACGTATTTTCTAAGTATCTCTGATGGGCGGTCTGGGCACTTGATTAAAGGATCCTGTTAATGAAGATATCTTGGCCCTTTGAATTGTTTTTTTGGGTGATGTTAAAAAGAAGCCTCGGGTGTTTTATAACTCCCGTATTTTACTGTAAGAACACTCCCAACACCCCGAGTCTTATTTTTGTATGAAAAAATAATAAAAGTTTGTAAAAATGATATGTTTTACCTCCGTTTTGGGTGGTGCTAGTGTTTTGTTTTCAGTGATGTGACTTAAGGGTGCTCCTTCCTACTCTGAAATGGTTCAAGGAGTGAATAGTTTTGAGGAAAAGAAGTGAGTATCATTCCCAGAAGTAGCTATTGAAGATCATTGTCAGAACTGGATAAATTTGGGCTAGATTCAGGTGTTGGTTACACCACTGAAAAATCAGCACAACTCTCTTTTTTTATATTTGCTTCTGATGCTGCTGCATTTCCATCAGAAGCACCTATGGTGGGATATGAGGCTGAGCAGAACACCTTGTCTTAGTATTGTTTAGTTGCCTGCTTCCTTAAGCAAAAACATCCTTTGTATATCTACTGATTTCCTTCAAATGTTTTTCTTCTCAGCAGCTCTCAAATATTTTAAAACTGGGCTTCTTTCTTTAATGATTTGGGCCCCCCTTATGGCCGCATATGTGAATATCCTACATGTATTGTCACCTCTAGCATGCCTCAAATTCTACGTCCCAACCTCCACCTCCCATCCCACTTTCATGGTGTCTATTCCCCTTAAAAAGATCATTTTTTGTCACTTTAGGAAACCCACCACTGCCAAAGCCATGTGCTCTGTTCTCTCCCGCAGCCCCTGTGGCTCTCAGCAGCCCAACCCAGAGCTGCCTTTGAGAAGCAGAATCTGTGAGAAGGTTGGTGGTACACAGCAGGGGGGAAAAGTGAGCCAAGACAAAAAAAAAAAAAAAAAAAAATCAAAGAAATTTTTTCTTAGACCTTCTCCTGCTCTGAAGTCTTATTGAGACTTTCCCGCACATCACCGCTTTAAGCACTACAGGTCTAAGTTGTTGTGTCTTTGAGCCGTAGAGGCGGTCGTGGGGCCGAGGTGGCTTTGTGGCAGGCACTTGCACTATTTCCTCCACTTGACAAGTATAATCTCCCGCCATGTCTTGTTCCATTTGCTTCTCTTGTTACCGGAGAGATGCTCGGTCTCATAAAAGCTGACATGCCCTGAGAAATTCTGTGTACTCTTTCTTTTACAAAGCCTGTGCATGTAGATCTCTGAAGGCATACAGTAGATATTTGATTTTGCATAGAACAAAGGCTCCCAGATTTGTTGTTAGGGAATACTGGGACACACACACCGCAAAACCCATCCTACTTGCCTTTTGACATCTACTATAAAAAGACTGAGTTAGTGAGAAATAGCTTATGTGCACAAAATAAAAATGCGCTGTATCAGCTTTTATCTTCGTGGATTAGCAAAGAGAAAATGGATTTATTTTTGGTGGCATTTCCTCCCCTGGGCATAGAGAAAACCAAAACTCCAAATTATGCCCAGATAAGCATTTTAAAAAATGCACAAATATTTTTTTTTCTAGTCAATATTGCTACATTTAAAGCTTGCATTAACTAATTGCTAAGTCTTACCAGTAGACTACTTGCACATATATGTCTATAAAAATACTAAAAATCTAACTAGCATTTAAATAAACATCGAAATCAACGTTTGCTATGGTGGTTATTTTACCCTCTTTCATTCAGCTATCGACCACAGTCTTAGACGGAGAGGTTTGTAGTAATGCAAAAATGTAGCAGCTGAGGACTAGAACTGTTTCTATGCAGATGGCAGTGTGGATCGCTGCCTACAACTACACGTATGTATATATATATTAGTTGAGCAACTATCATATACATATTAGTTACGGTAGTTTCATAGCTTTATATATAAATGCAAATGAATATATTTTTATTTTGATGAAAATTATTTTGGTTACTGCTGTACCTTACGCAGTTGTCAATAGCACAAATAGGACGGGATCAGAATGGTAAATTTGTGCCCATTCTGCACCAGGGTGTATAAACAATATCAAAACCCACACAAAAATGACGAATCATGTTTGTCAGAAGAATTTTGACTCATTTAGTGGGCCAAGTATACAGGAGGATGAGTGCATTTTTCTAATAAAAATTTGGTGTCATTTAAAGACACTCTATAAAGTATGTGTTCTCCCTCAGTTGCGTAAGAGCACAACATTAAAATCAGTCAGGTGACAGGAAGATTCTCTTTCAATGACTTTGCATATGGAAAAGCTGCATTTCTGAACAAATCCCCTTGCAAAAGGCTTTCACTGTGTCTACCCGTTGACCTTTCAGCAAACATAGGGTGAGTTGCCATTAAAGGTTTTCTAGGACATTATTGGTGAGTGCAATTTTTTTACTTCAATTTTCATGCTACTTTGCTTTTGACTATGCACCAGGGATATTTTTAGATTATTGATGACTGCACCATCTGGCTGTATTCTATTAATACCAATATAACTGAGTTTTGCAAACTCTTTCTCCTTCAGTTCAAACCCTTAGGCAACGTATCCTTCCACAGCTACAGCAGGTACTCTAGAGTAAGCGACCTTCGCTGCATTAAGCACAGGAAGTATTTGCGTGTGTTTTCAGCAGTATTTCTACCTGTACTTTCTGACAGTTGGGAATATGGGACTTCAAAGTAAGAGGATGGAAACAGATTTCAAGGTTAATTGTTTCATATCCTCGACTCATGAGTCCATCTGGATTTTGCTGAATGCAGAAACTTGATGGCTGGGGGTTCAGTGGTGGTGTCGTGGTCCAAAGACATGCTGAAGGACCTTTCTCCGTATGAGAAGCTGCAATAGGGCCCTCACTAAGGGAATGGAAGCTCAGTGTCAGATTTGTCAGTCCAGTGGTGGAGCCGGACACAGAGAAATTCCCCATTTTTTGGAGGGTAGAATAATTTCTGCTCAGCCTTCAATAAATTGATCAGAAAGCAGTGCAGGGAGTTTGGTTTGGGTTTTTTTTTAAACTCTTTTCCTCATGGTTTCCAACCACCACCTTAAAAGAAGGATTCAAATATTTCAGTGCTCACTGCTTTTGTTTTAACACTGGCTTTGACTGACCTGCCTATTTAATTTTTAAGTTCTGGCTATGTTACATTCTATTTCCAGTGCTACCATTGTTTTTAAAAAAAGACATAGTAATTTGCAGAATTCACAAGAAACTTGGATGAAACTCTTGAAAACCTAGTTACACTGAATGCTGTACTTTGTTTTCACTGGTAATAATGTAACTGTTTAACCATAATTTTATAATCCTTAGAACTGTGATATTTTCCTGACTTTTCTCTGAGAATTATTCCTTGAAAAAAAATTTGATACTACCATGCTGAGTATCAATGAAGCAAAACCCCAAAACTACTTATACAGTTAGAGAAAGTAAATTGCAAATAGTGAATATCCTGCTTCTGCTGCAACCCATATGCCAAGGTGCGCTGGTTTTGGCTTGGGTAGAGTTAATTTTCTTCATAGTAGCGAGTATGGGGCTACGTTTTGGATTTGTGCTGGAAACAGTGTTGATAATAGAGGGACATTTTCATTACTGCTGAGCAGTGCCTACACAGTCAAGGCCTTTCTGCTCCTCACTCTGCCCCGCCAGTGAGTAGGCTGGGGGTGCACAAAAAGTTGGGAGGGCACACAGCCTGACCCCAGCCGACCAAAGAGATATTCCACACCATATGACACCACACTTAGCGTATAAAGCTGGGGGAAGAAGAAGGAAAGGGGAGGATGTTCAGAGTTATGGTGTTTTGTCTCCCCAAGGTACCATTATGCGTGATGAAGCCCAGCTTTCCTGGAGATGGCTGAACAAGTGCCTGCCAAAGGGAAGCAGTGAATAAATTCCTTGTTTTGCTTTGCTTGTGATTGTGGCTTTTACTTTACCTGTTAAACTGTCTTTATCTCAACCCAAAAGTTTTTCTCATTTTTACTGTTCTGATTCTCTCCCCCATCCCAACTGGGGGGAGCGAGTGAGCGGCTGCGTGGTGTCTAGCTGCCAGCTGGGGTTAAACCATGACATAAGGAACATTTTTTAAAAAATTAATATGCAGAAGCCCCCATAGAACTGTTTTGGGGAAATCTATTAAGAGAGAAAATGATTAATTAAAACTTTTTAAAAGTGTCAGGAATAATTTTTCAAGCTCAACTCAGAACAAAACCCAACATTATAGTGGTATTATTGTCACAGATGGAGTGATGCACTTCACTCATAAGAGAGAAGCAACAATATACTTTACTGATATAAAGCAGTGAGTTAACAAAGGTCAATGGTAACTGAGTGGTTTAACAAGATTTGATGGCAAGGTCCACTTGGTTATTTACTGCATAGGGGACAGGGTCAGACAGAACTGTCAGGGAGACCTCCAGTGGAGTCACGAGGTTCAGAGAGGACGCTCTTGCTTTCTAAACTCCTTCTCAGAGAGGAGTCTAGGTGCGGCTGGATCCAACCCTAGTCCCAGACTTGGTCAATGGTTTATGCCTAAAGGATTATATGTACACAATCAATTCTAAGATCTAACCTTAGTGAAACTTCAGAGTTTAGCATGCTATTAGTCACTTACCGAAGATCTGTTGTGGCAGGGAATCTCTTTACCTCGAGGAGTAACCTTGAGAGGCATCCCTACCCAAAAGGAGATCATGGTGTGCAGCCCACTGCCGGGCAGGACAGCTCAAAGGACTGTTGGGCTGTTCACTATTTATGGGGATAAGATGATTGACCTATAGTCATATTTGCATACTGACCACAGATGTTTGTTTCTTCCAAATTTGGTTTGAGTACCAGTACTGTGGTTAGGTGGGCACATTGATCAACTTATCCCCCGGCTATTGTGTTGTTATCTGTCTCCCCCGCATCCACTTTGAGCTAGATGCTGCCATCATGACCAGACATATCCATTATGACCACCACCGGTGGTTACAGCTTGAGCAGGGTTATGGGAGATAAAGGTCAGGTTTGGGGGTGGGAGGGTGAGGACACCGTCACAATTATGTCACCTGGATATATGCATGTGTGTTGAGATATCTAGATAGAAAGAAAGCGACCCATTATAGGGAGGTGACAACCGGACTTTGAAACAAGGATCTTTCCCCTGCGTGAGCTGCAGAACAAAGTCCATTATCTGAAGGCAGGAGCAAGGCTTTACCAACTTTTATTCAGCCATGGTGGAGAAACAGTTGGCTAAAAACATAGTATACTATCTTTGTGTTGCTTATAAGCCCCTGACTATAATTCTTATGGAAATTATTTTTATCTTCTCCGAAGGGAAAATGTTTTGGAAACTCCCTGTGGGTTTCTCAGACTGTTGGTTCATTACATGGATTACTCCTGCTGTGTTTTGGGCTCCCACACTCTGGACTGAGTTGTGATTCCATATCTGCATTTCTTTCTCTCACTGCCTTTTTCTTTCTCCAACCCACATTTTTCCCCACTGAGAAGTAAATTGTTTCATATTTTTCAATTGAAGCTAAGGCTCCTTAAATAACTTCCATTGAGTTTTTCCAAATCAGGTCCCATTAGCAGAACAAAAATGAAAACAATTCCTGCTGCGGTGAGCCTTAAGAAATGGATTGTGTAATGAACCAAGACAATGGGTGATTGACAGTCAAGAATTTAGTTGGCTTTAGCCCATTTAACAAAGCCAGGATACATATGGAAAAAACTCACTAACAAATAGACTCTCATGTCTTTCCTAATGTCAGCAAACAGTCAACCTTATACACCAAGGTAAAGAAATAGCCAGGTTTAAGGACTTTGATAGTATATGTTCCTGACAATGAAAAAACACGGTTAATGTTGTTTCTTGGGGTTAAAGAAACAGAAATTAACTTCAGAGCTACTATTGCCAGTGCTGTGATTTTGGACTAGGGCACAAGCAATAACGGGATGGGGGAGGAAGTAATATGGATATTGCAAAAAGCACAAGGTGTCACAGACTACTAGAATAGTATTATCATAGCAGAACAGCAGAATACCAGGAAGAGTAGAGATGCCCGAGAATTTCTGGGAAAAATAGTGGCATGGTGCCAACTGGACTCTGAAGTGCTGGCTCACTGCTAGCACTTTGGGACTCCAGTGGGATCCTGCAGAGCCACTTTTGCCTCGTAGCAGCCAACACTTTCTCTTCAGGGGTAGACTGAAGCCCAGCACATGTACAAGGAGAAAGTTCAAATCACACGCTGCCCTGAAGCAAATAATCCTCCCACAACATGTATCGTGATGGACTGTAGCGTTAAGGCAAACCAAAGGCTCTTCAGGAACTGGGCTTGATCCAGTGGGAATTAGGTAATTTGATGCACCTCATCCTACTAGCTCTAGCACATCACCGGTGATGGCAGACACAAGCATCTCTAGAGAGTGCCGCTCTGATGTGCCTGCACAGGGCTCCCTGTAGCACTAGCAAGGGACCCTCCTTGTTCTGCATGTCTTCCTCGGGCGTTCCTGCTCCCGGATCTGCAATGTTGTAAAGCATGAGGAGAAACAATAATTCTGTGTGTTATTCCAGTCTCTGAGTAAACCTCACTGAACCACGTGCCTAAATGATGCCATGTGAAACGGTGAGTACACCTTGTCACTGTGCTGCTTATTGTAGGAATGCTTCAGGAACCTCACTTCAAATGTTCTGGGGTAACTAAAGTAATTTGTTTGAAACAGATATGGCTTCTTAGATAAAAGATTGCTATTTTCTGAAAGCCTGGCTTTGACATGCCTCAAATACTCACTTAAAACTTGGGGTGGCAATGACAACTAGGTGACTCTGAAAAGTGTGGTCTGGGTGTTATGAAATGCCACAGACCTTCTAACTAACAAACAATCTATTAAAATTATGATCATCCAGCACATGGTGTATGGGATTTTTCAAAGCCATTTTAAAGTATTTGATATTTTTTTTTATCAAATGAGAATATAGTATTACAAGTGAAGATTCACATTTGAATTGGAAAAGAATCATATTTGGAAGGGGTGTGTAGACTTTTCAGTCCAGACGGTTCACGCTCAGTACCAAATCAATTGTACTATATGTTCCCACGGGATCTCAGAGTCTGCTATCATAGGTCTGCTTAACTTTTCTAGGCAGTGAACACCTGCAACTGCCATAGATTTAGGGGAGCAGAAAGCCTGCGGCATTTTATGTAACAGGCCCTTTCCTTTGCATTTTTTCCATTCTAAAGCATAAGCCATTATCAGCTGCACTTTGGGTGCTTATTACTGGATTCCTCAAGGTTCCACCTCAAAATCTGGAGAGGCTTAGATCTTAGCATTCAGTGTCAGCCCTTAATTACCTCACAGGCAAGGAGAAGTACTGTAATCTGCACTGAAAATTACCTGTTTTCTGCTTTTCAGTGACTTCTACAAGACTCATCCTACATGTTTTTTGACAAAGGCAAGGTGAAAACATTCTGACCTGGGGAAAGACCAATGAAGTTGCTACGTCACGAGCTGGTGTGGAGAGAAGTTGTGTTTTCTGGTTAATCCGACAACAAGTTTTGTGTTGGTAGCACTTTTGGATAGCTCTAGTCTGGACAATTGGCCCACAACGTCTCTATCTTGAAAAAACAAGTGTTCTCCTCCCTCATCATTCTCCTTCAAAGTACTGCTAGGATGGGTTGATGAAAAATTAGCTAATCTTTAATAAAATAGAAGCATTGCCACAGAAGCCTGTGCTATGGATGGCAGCATGTGTTCTTCTCAGTCTTAAAGAAAGCTGCAGCACTTGCTTGTCAAACACCTATGCTAGTTTGATAGAAACCAGAACCAGCAATCACAAGTAGGTTTGTAAAAGGAAAACATTCGGGGATGATGAACCTAGGTTATGGAAACACTTTTTTTTTTTTTTCTTTTTTACATATTTTTTTTACATAAGTTTTATGTAATCATAAAATTGGCCTCAGAATCTTCTAATCTGGTAGCTGTCTACTGTAAAAGAGAAGATTAATGAGTAGGTCATATTTATAAAGATTTTGGATTAATGTTTTGTGGGGAGCCATAAACCAAGCATGGTTCCACTTCCCACTTGTAGTGTGTCTTGGGGCATGCAGGAGGGCATTAGTTTTTTTCAAGTCCGAATAAATTCACACCCATCTCATTGCCAGGGTTAGCTAATGCTGCAAGATGTGCTCGTGCAGCCCTTGTCCACCACAACGGTATTTTATACAGATTACTGGACTACTACAGCTTTTCACAGGGAGCTACTCCACAATCCAGTAACACTATTGGAAAACGTTTGATAAGCAGCCTTTCTCTTCCCTTGCTCCATTTCATTTCACCAGGCTTCATATGTAATTCTTTCGTCTCTAATTGCCCTTTAACAGTTTACAACCATATTGATTTTTGGAAGAAGTCAGGCAACTGTAACAGGCAGAGAGACTCCAGCATAAATTATGGAAGTATTAGGCTGTAATTGAAATGAAAGCCTAACCAACAGGGAGGAAATTCTTGTTCTTATTAGCCCAATATATCCTAACCACCTCGAACACTTTGATCTACACCTGCCACCTGAAGCAGGACTGGAGGAAAATGCTTTTATCCTTGTAACGGCAGGGGAGGGGATGGTTCCCTGTAAAGAAGGTGTGTGGCTGTCACCTACAGAGATGCTCTGACCTCGAAGTTTTGGCACGGCTTTTACCACTTCCTCCCATTTGCTACCTAAAGTGATCACAGTTGTTTTTGTGGGGACATCCTGCATGCAAGACTTTCCGAAAAAACAAATCAGGTTGGCAGAATCAGGGTGAAGTGGAGTCGAACTTAATTTTTGAATCCTAACAATAGTCTGGGCAGAAGACACACCGCATCGGACAATTAAATGCATTTCTGGGGACTAGAAGCAGAGCTCTAGTTGCCTTGAAAACTTCCAAGTCAAACAGGGTTGCAGCTACCAAACATAAATATTAGGATTAGGGAGAACTATTTTAGGTCTCAATTTGGGATTTGGGAATCCTTCATTCTAGCCAAGTCCTTCTGGAGGATTTCCTGAACTCCATAGCAGGTATTTATTTCAACTAATTACAGACAATCTGTTCTGGAGAAAATGAGTATTAGTACAGGACTGAAATGTAATAGAAGACACCTCTGAGTGTCTGTGAAACATTCCCACTTCCAAAAAATATCAGAAATTTTTGCTCATTATTTTAAAAGGAACCTGAATTCTTCTGATAATATAAGTAGCCCTTCCACAAACCTTCAGAAGCCACAAACAACTGGTTTCTGGCTCTCAGCATCTTGTTCTTTTTTGGGAATTTTGTATAATGCTTTTTCTAGTGATAAATACCAGCTCACCGAATGAAAACAAGGCAACCATGAGAGTGCCCCTGTTTCAAGTGGCTAGAGCAATCATGTGCATCCTGCAAATTTCAGGTTGCAGCATAGGATCTATAAAAAACCCATCCAACGGATATGAAGGAGTTAGCCTAATCTGGGATTATTACCCGCATCACGACTGGTGCTTCTGTGCAGGTGTGTCTGGATCCAAACTGCTAACATTTTTAAAGTGTCCACTCCATGAAGTTAAAAAAAAATAGTTGTGCTAAAATTAGAAAGCCTAAAATACCACTTGTTCTTGAAAAAATCTATTGGAAATTATTTTATGCCACTAAAATAATTCATACTAAGGTAAACGCAAACTAAGGAAAAAGATCTAAAACCAAATTACAGGCTAGCGTACAGTCTTGTAGTCGTAGTGTGCGTATTACGTGAAATGTCAAAAAATCATTAAAGATAACAGTTGACTACAGCAGCCTAATAAAACTTCAGGGATTTTAAGGAATCTTTATAAATCTCATCAGATTGCATACCATAAAACATTACATAAAATTCTCTTTAGCTTAGATCATTTACAAGCAAAAATAACTACTTTGAAGGAAGTGAAGCAATGAAGTTTAAAGCACCAGATCTAGGAACACTATTAATTGTTTCCTCAGGCAGGCTGGTACTAAAGGCTTCTAATCATCCTTAGCACAACAGTGTACCATAGACTGCAACAAGTCGTGATAAAATATGCAATCTTGTCTTGATGAGCTATCATATAGTACTTGGGGAAAAAAAACTTAACACACCAATGTGGCATGACAAATATGATAGACATTGATTTATTACTCATAAACAGAAATTAGTACAATTAAAGCTATACACGATGCCCATTAGTTACCTTCTATGTTCTTTGTAATGCTCTCCACAGCCAGGAATGAACTTTTTAAGTGCCAAACAAAGATGACCCATCTGACATAAAACACTGAAATGTAAAGAATGATCTTCTCTTTGCTGTCCAACTTTCATCCCGAATTTCCTCTCTTTAGTAAACTAAATAGACACAGAGTTATTCTGCTATGAGGGGATAGAAGAATTTTGTTTGTAAAAAGAAAACACGCTCTAACGCTAGGCTATGGTCTATTTAGTTGACTTTGTTCAATGAAAGGGGTATCCATGTCAGAAGTACAATGCTAATAAGCTACAAACATTCATATTAGTGTATCCAAGGATGGATAAAGACACGTTTTACCACCAGACAGGACAATTTCCTCAACAGTCCTTCACTGATCTGCAAAGTCCTTCATTCAAAGTTGCATAAAGTTATCATCTTACCTTTAATATAGAGCCTCAGTCATTCAGTCAATTTTCTCCTCTCTCTCTCTCTTTTAAAAATATCCTGAAAATAACCTTCAGCTTCTTTAAAACATAAAGCTTTGGCATTTTGGAGAAACTGTAATGAGCCAATAAACCCAATTTGGAGGCTGGTTAGTATCACATAAATTAATTTCCCTGCTAAATGATCAGAGTCACATCCACCTTTTTCACTACCATCTGCCTCACAACAAAGTTGGCACTGTACTCCTTTGAGAGGTGGACTGTAAAAGTGTCATTTAGAAAAGGCTTATTAACAAAATCCTTTCTAAGTTCCAATTTTCCTGTTCCAGGGTAATGATCACAGGCAGCACATATATACCGTTAGCAGGAAGCACTCAAATGTCCATATGGCATGCACTTAAAAAAAAAAAGTAAAGTAAATGGAATATGTGTACGGATCTATACAAATACTCGCTTCCAGTTTTAGGGATTCTCCTAGGTATTTTATCATGACAGTTCTGCTAGCTGTTAGTTCTGCCTAGGAAGGAGTAGCCCCTGCCATCTTCTTGCCTCTGGACTATATAGTAAAGCACCTATAAAATGGCACTGGAACAAAGCACTTTTCCTGAGCTTGCTCTTAATCCACCCACTCCAACCCCCCTGTCTTTCCCCTTCTTCTGATGTGTGACAGACATTTGAGGTGACTCACTTGGTCATCTCATTTCATTCCTCCACACAGTCAGGTACTTGGCAAGTACTTTGAAACAGTCTGATGGTGGGGTGTATGCAGAAAAACAAACGTGTGCTTCACTTCCACGCAGAAAGTCTTCCTTGATTCTGAAATTCTCATTTCTACGTTCTCAGTGTCAAAGACCATTCCTAATCATAACAACGCAGAGCTCCAAACGGGCCTTCCCTGGCTGACTGGTGTTGCCCAGGCTTCGCCAAGGGGAGATGTGGCATGTTCTTCCTCCAGCCCAGAAGAGAAGGTGATGTAGCAGTGCAGGTGAGGATTGCAGCCCCTCGGTGGCTTTTGCCGGAAGAAGTCATGGGAAAGACACAACACTACTGCTCTGCAGCATCGGAGCAGTGCTGCTGGGTGCTCTGGCTTTGGCTGGAGATGCTCCTCACCTCCCAGGACTCTGAATCAGCGACAGGGCAGGCTGCGCCAGCTCTCTGAGGAAGAATAAGTTTAGATCATGCATGCAGGAAAAAGGGCTCCCTGAAACCTATTTAGCTTTCTAGTGCCCCTATTTCTCTTGTTTGGGTTTGTCTGCTATTTCCTGCCCGTTTTCTTCCCCTCGCCACATAAATGGTTTTGTTTCCTCTCTGTGTAATGTGCAGAAGCAAGCTGTCTTTGTAGTTTGCTAAAGCCACATAAGTTCTTCAAGCTTAGCTTAGCTCTTACGTTTAACAACACAAAGCAGAAAAACCTCTGAATGTGGATTCTGAACTCAAACTAAAAACGTCTTTCTGGAAATTCTTAATTGTTGTGGGTAAATGTACATAGAGGTTAAGATTTTCTCTATATTGAGAAGACGGCAGTGAAGGCATGGAAATTTTAAATTTAGACAGGGACTTTGATGTCCTTTTTCCAGCAATGAAAAAAATGTAGTGATAAAATTGATTCATGGGACAGTGGGGTAATATGTCTTTCCATGTGAACGAAGTGAGGAAGAAGTTGAATACTCGAGTTAAAATGAATATATGTGTTTCCCTTTTATGTAGCAGAGTCAGAATGTATCAGTCACATCAAATTGAATTTTACTGGTGTCATTTACTTTGCAATGAATGGTGCTGTCCCTTCCTGGGCCGAGGTACCGCTGGGCTCTGAGCTTTCAGACAAGGGTATCAACATGACATACAAGCCTTGTGTTACGTTCTTCTTTCACTAAATGTCCTGCAGCATGCTATTGTCTACCATATACAATGCAGACAGTAGCTTTGGTTTATTTTCCAGAATATGACATATCTTTTTCTCCAGATTCTTAAAACCTCCATTTTTTCCCCCTTTAACATTAGCCATAAATCGTGATGTAGTAATGGGAGATCTTCTTGGGTTACAATGATCTCTCCTTTCTAAATAACTGGAAAAGACATCATCAAGATGGTTTCCATAATTTTCTATCTTATTAAGTATGATCACTCTCTATAGCTTTTTCCCTCTTAATAGTTATTTCCTTTGGTTTGCTTTTATATGTCTTCTAGGAAGGATTGGGTTTTAAGAAATTATTTTCAATAAATCTACTTCAGATGGTTCAAGCAACAAAACCAATAGCAGTAACTGCATGAGTCAAATTTTACTTCAAAGAAGTTTTGGAAACCACACTGTGTATTTCTGATCTGGTTTTTGTCCTAAAAAATGGAAACCAAATGACTTGAATAGAAATTAAAAATAGCAAACTGTATGACTGTTAAGGTCAAAATCTAGACCACAGAATTACTAACAGTGTCTCTTTCAGATCTATTGTCTTCCCAGATTTAGAAAGGATTGAAAAGTTCCATCTTCTCCATTGAAATTAGCACTGCCAGTAGAATGTCTAGAAAACTTAATATATTAAATTTTTCATTCACCTGTCTCAAGGTTTTTATCATCTGAAAATGGATTTCTGTTCAGGAAAAAGAACCATACTGTATAAAACATAAGTTCTCTGCCTTTCCATTTTTGCATGCAACAGGAAGAGATTTAATATTGACCAGGCTGCTGGGTTTCCTTCCTTTTAAACATAAATATTAAATAGCAGCCTAGGACATTTTGGAGTCTGGATGCTGAATGTCTTCTTAAAATACTGGAAACTGCAAAGTACGTGCATGTTGCAGTATGGTAATACCAATATTAGGTAATCACAAAGCCAACCTATCTCCATGTCTCAGACACAGTAAACTAAGGAGGCAGAAGTTTCTGTTTGGTGCTGCCAGAAGCTCAGGAGGTTCTTCTCTCATTCATCGTCCTGGAGATCAGTGCAGATTTTCCTGCTCGTTACAGGGAAACAATCCTGTTCTTACCCAGTCATGACTGGAACCTGTCTCTCAGATCCTGAAAACACGGAGATGCCCGCTTTGAGCTAGGGGAAGTCGCTCAAAAATCATCACTGGAGCTATTAGCTAAACCCCATGTTCTAGGACTGGGGTGAGCTCCTTGAGATCTCTACAGTTTGGTGAGGTCTGAAAACTGGCAAACGAACTGTTCCACATTTCCCAGGAATTTCATCAGCATTTCCAGACGCGTGAGGTTTAACTGAAATCTCTGAACTCCTCACAGCTGGTTTCTGTTTCCCCACCTGAATTACGAAGACTTTCAAGTCCACAAAAATGGGAATTTCTCCTGGGGAAGAAAAATTCTGGGTGGATTTCTGGCTGAACACATGAAAAATGTGAAAAGTGCTTTCAAGCGACAAAAGGCAGCTCCCCTACTGCAGGAAGTGAAGCCAGTTTGTACCTGCATTGCAGCCTCTTCCTTAACTGCTGGGCGGCTCAGAGAGCTGCCTGCTAGCTGGCAGCAGCCTAATTGCCGTAGCACAAAGCTGCTGAGCCAGAATTCTTCCCCTAAGAAGCAGAGCGTGCTGCACCACTCAAGAAAGTTTAAAAATACATTTTCCTGCCTTTTGTGCTTGACTTGGAGTATAGGAAACATTCTAGCCACGCTTTATAAGTACTGCTTGCCTCTCCCTTGTTCCTATCCTCAACATCCTCAACAACGACAGCCTATATTCCATTCCTGTTTTACAGGTTCAAAGACATTTCACTGCCAGCTAAAAACACGGGCGTTGTTTATCCTGGTCATTAAAACACCTATTAGCGTACCTGAGATCTCAGCTTGTCAAGTGAACATTAATCCGGTCAATTTTCCACCATGTATATGGTCACATAAAGCAGAACTCTGTTAGTCCTTCATGCAAATAAGACTATGTACACAGGACACACTGTTAGTATTATCACTGGAGGCATACTGTGCCTTCACATAAGGCTATTTTAGTGTGTTTCTGGTGTATCAGATCTTTTTATAGACCTGGTGGCTGACTTTAACAATAAGCTTTTTTTTCTTAGCTTGCTTAAAACCAAACCTAAAACTTGGAAATATAGCTACTGTTTCTGCGTACATGTTTTTGGCACAAATACAGGGTTTTTTTAGGGCACGTTAACTTGGCATTCTGCAGATGAAAATGAGCCCGGTCACTTCGCGTTTTCAGCTGACTGGACACAAATCTTTGAAGATGCAGAAGCTACATAACAATATTTAAGATGACATTGTGCTTGAGGTGGCAAGCCCTGCTCAAGCACAACAACACAGTATTTGGAAAGCTTGCAAGGTTTATTAACCTGACCACGGCACCATGTAAAATGTGGCTCTGCCATTTCTTATTTTGCTCTGAGCATATCCAGACATGAGACACCCCAGATAGCTACATTTTGAAATACAATTGTGAACACAAAATACCCAGCTGGGAGGAAGGCATAAACAAGTAAACTACAATTCCAAGTTGTCTGCTCAGTTTGTACAGTCAACTGACTTCAGCAAGCAAGGAATGGATTGAAGCTGCAGAGCCCGAGCCTGCGCCCTCCTTCTCAAGCACAGTCAAATGCCGCAGCGACCACCACCAAGCAGGACCGAAGATATATTTTGGAACTGCTCACCCTTAATAAGGCACAACATTGAGGTAGATATGCATAAATCTCTTCCTTGGAAGTAATCATTCCCAGAAGATTAAAAGGGCTTTTTAAGATTTATGAGCCTTTTTTTTTTTTTTTCCCCAGAACAGAAACTAGAAGAACATACTTTGAAATCCGAGAAAACTCAAACTGGAAGAGGAGGACAGAAAAGAACTTAAGGATATTCCCAGCTCTGAGTGTCGTAGCAGAGCCTGCCTCCACCTCCAGTCTTGCTTTCAAACTAACAACTCGGTGACTTTCTGAGTCACCACATCTCCCTCTCTCAAAGCTTAGGAAAGGGTGATTTTTTTTTTCCTGCCTCCTGTTTGGTTGTGGCTTTGATGTTGCTTTCCTCAGGAGTCACCCACCCACGTTTGTCGTGCTATTGCCTTGCTGGCTCTGCTCTTCACTTTTTTCTTTTGTCTGTCCTGTCCTTCACTTGGGAATCCTCTCTCCTCTGTCCACATCCAGGAGTTTCTGGGGGAGAAGGCATCTCCAGGGGGAAGAGGAGGACGCGGTGTCCTGCAGCTAGGATGAGGCCAGAAGACTTCCTTTCTGCTGACCTGCCATACACTTTTGAAAGAAATGAATGGATGAACTTCACACCCCCAATATCCCCTAAAAATCTCCCAAATCTTATCATAATGTACCTTTAAAACTAAAAATAACAATAAAAAAATAAGACTGCCATCTGAGATACAGAAATACACCAAAGCTTAATGTAGCTGAGCAAATGTGCCATTACAGTACACACTGGTACATCTAAGAGCTTCCTTCTCAGCTGGAGCCCCAAACAAATGGACTGAATAGGCAGAGAGTAAAAGCAAAAGATAACTCCTTTCCAAACATCATTACATTCCTCCTTTCCCCCCATACATAAGCACCCTAAAGCAGTGTTTCCTGGGCTGTTCTCAAGTCAGCCGCTGTTGCAGAGGGCACTAAGATATGTGCCACATTCAGCATTTTGGTGGTGCCTGCTCAGCATTTTGACGCATTGGTACCCCACTGAGTGCTCTGTTCGTGCAATCTGTGAGCAAGTCCTGGGTCATACCACTCACTGGGGCAAGTCACCTACAGCGAGTGCTACAGCTCAGCGCCTCAGCCTAAGGCAAACAAACAAATAACACCTTCAAACCTATCAGAAACCATCTCAGCTTTACCAAATTTAAGGATACAGCCCAAAGAGCTAATAACAATATTCCACAAAGAGAAGAGAGCTCAACTATTTAACAGCCATGTGTGGAAAATCTTCTTGGTAAACTATGAGACTGGAGACCGTGTCCAAGAAAAGACTGAGGTGCTGCGTCACACATCCAGGTGCATTTTGTCCATCCGTACTCTGACCAAAGCAAAGACACCGAGGACTGAAAATCATATATCTGCATCAGTGTAGACGTGGACCCGGACTGATCCTTGTCGGTGTGAGCAGGCCCTGAGGGGCAGGACTAAATATTGCAAGTGCAGCACTGAGCAGGTACCCACACACAGAGATCTGCCTGGCTCCACGTCCAGGTCTGCCACCGACCCCGGCCACCAACCGAGCAAAACCACCACTGCCTGTTCCCTATCGGTCACACCCGAGGAGAATTGGTCTTGTTTAATCTAGAATAACAAAGGGCAAGAGAACATTCGTCTTCTTAATAGATCAACCATGTAAACATTGGGGATAAACATCTGTTTAGGTTTAAAATTAACTTTTGATTGGAGACAGGCATAGACTGGGTTCAGTTAAACATGGCACGTGAACTGTGAGGGTCTGAACCAGCCTTTCAGTGGGAACTGCAGGTGGCTGCAGAGGGGAAGGTAGGAGAGGGCAAGAGAAGAACAAGGCTATATTAAAGCCATTTATTTACAGACTGAAGTTAGGGGTGAATCAAGAGCTGAGAAGGAAAACAAAACAACCCAAACCAACCAGAAAAAACAAACAAACAAACAAACAAACAAACAAAAACACCAAGAAGAAAGTAAAAAGATGGTTATGGTTAAGGCAACAGAAGACCAACCTGTTAACTGTTTACATTCTGCCTGCTGTAATCAATAGATACATTTTGCTGGGATTGGAAGGCTAAAGTCAGCGAGACACAAAACCAGTGAATGTATAAACAACATCAGTCTGCAGGAGAGCGTGAAGTGCCAACGGCTGTTCAGGGAACAAGTTACTCAGACGCTGTTGCCACTCAGAAAAAAAATAAAGCTTGTTTGGCTAAGAGGTGAAGGTGATGTTTTCTGTGTATACATGCTGGTACCAACTATTTCACAGTTCTAAATCCTGGTTTCCTTAGGGTATTCAGGGTTTCATTGCCTTGAAAATTCTCAGTGGTTAGTTTGTAAATACCTGATCTGTGTGTGGATTTTTTGTTTTGGGTTTGGGTTTTCTGAGGTGAAAGCTTGAATTTCGTTGTGTAAAGGAAAGAAATCAGAGCAAGGGCAACAGCGCAGCTACCCTGTCAGCTCTGAAACCCTGGTATCTCCTGTACAGTTTTGTGGAGCACTAAGGAAAACCGTCTCTTCCCCAAGACACATGGCATTCACAGGAAAAGAAATTCAGTGGGGATAAAAGTAGGGAAGGGATTGCTGCTGCTGTTGCATTAGCATTTTACTTGGTTTGGATTTATTTTTGCTGGTAATGATGAGTTCTGGGGTTTACTGCTTGGGGTTTTCTTCTTTTGATTGGCTTCCTGATGTAGCTCCAGCTAGGAAGCGGCAGCCTTCCCCATTCATTGCTCGCTGGCAGCCAGCTGCTCTTTCCAGAGGTGCATCTAGAAGTGAAATCAAAAGTGCAGATTGAGAATAACTGATTTACACTGCAATCTGCCATTGTGCTGCTGCTTTTCAGAGGAAATCTGTCTTAACTGACAAGACAACTACACCATTCTCATTGTTTTGTGGCGCCTGTGGAAGTTTGGGAATGGGTGGGGGCACTTGGTATGGGCAGATGGATCGTTTTATGTCAGATACTGTACTTTTCAAAGTAGCCTTACCATGATTATCAACATCACTGGACCAGCACAGCTACCAACCTGCCAAGAATTTGGGGAAAAGTATGGGAGATGCTTTGCACTTGAGACTGAGAAAAGTGACCCGTGAGAGTGCGGGTGGCATCTGTCTGAAAGAACAATGAGGGAGAGATGGAAAGATGGTGCTAATACGCCAGGAAACTTGAAGACTTTTTTTTTTTGTCTTTGGCCAGATGGTTTGACAGTTTGTAGTATGTCTGTGAAAGATGAAGTGCTCAGCAAGGTGTTGCTGACCTCTTACTATTCCCTCCAAAAAGGAACAAGAGAGTTATTTTCACAGGTGCTACAGGCCTTCCAATTAGCCCAATAATCCACCTTCAGCAGGGATAGATATCCTCAGTGAAACAAGCTGTATCTGGCCTTTCTGCACTGGGAAGAGGAACACCCTGTCAGTCCTGTCGACTTCTGCAGTTAACCCAGTGCTTACTAGATGATAGCGGGATTTTTCCTGAAGTATTTTGCCATTATGTAAGTCTGTGATACGAAATACTACTGTTGACCGGTTAAATGCTCCTCTCTGACCCTCTGTATAGATCTATCCTGACGCTGAACTGCCAGGTACTGAAGGTGCGGTGCTTAGATATTACAGTGGTCAGGAACTTAAATATCGAGAAAGATCCCTGATACATTATATGCTCTGCAGATAAACCTCTGCCAAATTCTATTCAAATGGCAAAGAGATAATGTGAATATGACTCTAATGAAGGAAGGCTAGAGTTGCCATAATGCATGCAGGTGCAATTGCTCCAAATCTCTCTTAAAATCCATTTTCCTGCCAGTGCTCATTCTTCCTTTAAACAGAAGTTAATACTCTGCTGACATTACTGAACTCCATCATGCTCATTATCTCAGGCTAGCATTTAGATCAGGTTTTTGGAGGTGAAAGACCAATTCATTAACTCTATTGTGTCACTCAATGACTTCCTGTGGAGAGATCGTAAGTCAGATGGTGGGTGTCACTGCTGGAAGATAAAAGACAGCTATAAAGTAGGAAGACAACTGGTATAATTCGCAAAAATGAGGAAAAAAAAATACTCTATAGCCTTTAATTTCTATTCAGAGTTCAGGTTCTAAGTATGTTATTTAGATAACTGTGCATTTGAGGGATTTTTTTAATGAGTTTCAGATATGGAATGGAAGACGTTATTGGTTGGTTATTTCTTTTTGACTTAAAGAGAAGAAATAATATAGGTAACAAATAATACGGCAATTCCTGTAAAAAAGAATTAAAAATGGGTGTTTTAAAGCCAGATGTGTTGAAATGCCTATATATACTAACTTGTCTTGGCTTAAAAGGAGAAAAAGGGCGTTTGGAAAATTATTACTTTGTCAAAACGATAATGTTATGAAACTGTTTGAATTTTTGTTACAGAAAAAAACAGCTGTGAGGATTCAAAACCCACTTATTTGATAAAAACAAAACAAAAATCCCCACACTGTTTCCTCAGAGTAAAAAAAAATGTTTATTTTTAGAACACTTTCTGGGATGAAAGAATTTTTTAAGACTTTTTTATGGAAAGTAGGTTCCTACTGCTACTGGTTATCAACTGAACATGAAGGTTCTCAGTTTGCACATGGGAAATAAACAAGCAAAAATACTTTTCGGGCTTGTAATTGAGTTTTTCTAAGAACATTTTCAAATATGAGCCTTTTCAAGTGTAATTAACAGCTACTTGATGTGAAGAAGCAGTGTCAAATAAGGAAAGCTCTTGCCAGAGAGCTTCGCAGCTTCTTTTCAGCTTCCTTCTACCTGTTGCTCAACAAAACCATGGGAGACAGTTTGCGTGACTTTTTTCCTCCCTAAGCTGTAATAAGCATTGTGGGGGGTGGGGAGCTTCAATCATATCAAATATTTGCAGGGCTTCTCTATGCTTCAAAGCACAAGGAACAGGAGTCCACTCTTTAAAAGCCATGGGGCAGCAGGTCTATCTGAGCTCTTGGCTTCCTCGGGGGGACTGACGGGGTCGCAGGCACTGGCAGCAGCCGCCTCTGCACCGGTCACAGCAGCTGCTCCGACTGGTTGTTACTGGGTGGTACTGGTTGAGCCTCTACGTTACTGAAGAATAAGACAAGAATCCTCGTAGAACAATACCAACATTAAAACAACTAAACATGATGTAATATCTTTTAGTACTTTGGTACCTTCCAGTAAACGCTCATCTCCAGTTGATGGCGCTGGGATTGCCAGAGGGTCACAGCGCCCGAAAGCTGTGAGCAGGCACGGAAGCAGCAGCACTTTATCAGTCACAGTATGAAAAGCAGCTGCACAATTCTTCTTACTTTCAAGGTCTCGAGCTGGGCCTTGGGAAGCTTAAGATCTTCTTCAGTTTCAGATCTATTCAAACCCTCTTATCCCAATAAACCTGTTTTTTTCCTGTTGATTCCTTCACGTTCATTAACGATAAAAAGTAGTGCAATTCCAAAGGTACAGATGAAAGAAGAAATAAGTTTTCCTTTCTCCTAGCTGATTTGGAAAAAGCTACTTTGCCTTCCTCGCCCTGCCCTCCTGTCAGCTAACTTTCTTTAATTCTTATCTTAAGTGAGAATCCCCTTCTCAGCTCTTTTAAAGATGAAAGGCACAATTGAAAGGGAACCCAGAAAAAAGAAATGTTAAGGTGGTATCAATATCTTTATTATTCATGCAGTTAGTTATTGACAAATTTGGTTCCTCGTACTGTGTTATCTGGCAGCATCCTCCTTTGCTCTATTTTTCATCTAGATTGAGGAACTCTTCACAAAACCCTTCATTACTTTTCATCAATTTTATTTCTTCTATCCCCCCTTCCCTGCACCCTGCAATTGTAGGCTGTGCTCACTTTCAGCATTTTCTGCTATTAACAGACCGGTTGACTTTTTTTGGATCAAGTACCAGCTCCATAATTGGACACCGAAGAGTCACTTAATATAAAGATCACTGAGAATCATAAACCATTTTCTTCTTGACCTTTTCTACCAAAACATTAGCTTCTGAGTCAGCCTGCTTTGAAGCTACAGAAGCACTACATATTGTCTTGTTGATTTCTGACTTCAAGCAATCCTTTTCTTCCATTTCCTCTATTTTTAGCACCTGAAAGCTGAAATTTTACAATACGCTATTGCTCTTTTATTATTTTTTTTCGGGAACAAATGTCAGCACATCAAAAGCTCACTGCTTTTAGTGTGTGTCAATTGAGATCACTGGAAAAAAAATACTTTGTAAGGTTCCTCATTGAATCATAAACCGTGGGCGCTACTAAGAATACTTCTCATTAAAGTTCTGGGATCAGTCATTTGAGCATCATTTTGCTGATAAGCAAAATCCATAAAAACTCTCAACACTGAAGAGGGGGACTAAAAATGAACATTATGCCAAAGTGAAGGCATATGCAATCAAAACACTGCTCTTGTATGTAGCTTCTGTAAATGTTTTGCCATATAGATTATGCTTTTTTTTTTCTGTCAATTACACAGTATTTGTAATGAAAATAACTGTACACATTCACATACATATATACTTGAGTTGCTCACCTCCTCTCTCTCTCTGTTTAGGTGCCAGTCTTAAATCTTCCAGACCTGAAATGCTTTCGGCAGCAGTTTCAATCCTTTCAGACAAACATACAGTAGTTGTTTGTATGGAAAAAAAGCTTTTAATTTCCGGGAAAATGGTTCATACCATCTTTCTGATCTTTGGTTAGCAGGAATGTGGAGTCACTGCAGACGCACTGCATGTACAGACGAAGGCCACGGCAGCTCTCCTGCTGCCTTTGCTGCGCTGCCACATAAATCCACCTTCAGTGTATGCAGCTAGCTCCAGCATGGTCATACAGCTATGGCTGTGGATAGGGTCGGTCTCCTCATAGCATATACAGCTACAACTCATATATAGCCTGCAACAGCAAGTATACATTAGAGAGTCAGGAGGACCCTTATTTTTCCATGATAATCAATAATTCCCTGTTCTGCGACCTGTCCAGAGGTGTTCACTGAGGTGTTCAGAGGCACTCACTGAACTTAAAGAACATCTGGGAGGGGTGTGAAGCAGAAAGACTTCAATGTATTTGGCAGGAACAGCCAGTCCAGATCTTCCAGAACTCCGTTCAGTTTGCTATTCATCAAGTTCGTACCTAATGCAATAAAGAAATTGAACACATTAAACATTTAGAACAGGGCTGCTAAATTGCCACCTAGTGGTCTTGTAACGAAGTTAATCTCTTCAGCATGCTGTTCTGGGTCAAAAAATACCAGTGTGCTTTTTGTATTTTCGTCAGGGCCTGGGTGTCGGTGGTCACTGGCCCCTCGGCTGTAACGCGGTCAGAGCGGAGGGGCGGCAGAGCACAGTTTCTGAGCCAACGCAAGATGGGACTGTTGGGACTTCTGGGACTGCTGAGGTGCCAGGGGCAGCTTGTGCAGGACTTAAGGCACCAGAAGGGAATTTCTAGGCCAATCAGCCAGCCTGTGCACAGGGCGAAAAATGCTGCCAGGTGGGAAACTTAGTCTACCATCCCTACTACTTGTTTATTTTTGCTTTTTAACAAAAACCAAAAGGTAAATATATATATATATAAAAGGAAATAAAAGGTTTTCCGACTGTTGGTAACTGAGTAAAAAGTTAGGATTTTTGTCTTTCCAAGGCTTAACCAGCTGCAGTGCAGGAAGCGCTTTGCTCTGCCGGGGTATTCTCCCACCTACTAGTCTCACCCCGCCTGAGCCATATGTTCATCAGCATGTGCTGTTTACACAGAGCCAAGCAGATGGGAAACAACGAAGGAGCACAAGTGGAACAATAAGTTTTGCAGTTCTGCTTTTGTGATTAGTCACGTAGGTCTGCCCAGAAGCTACTACGAGAGACTAAAAATAATTTTCAGTATGATGAGCTGCATAAGCAAAGTCTGTAGGGATTAATGCATCCTCAATCATTTTACCAATAATCAGCTTGGGGTACACTGAACTGCGTGCTGATGAAGATGATGCTCACAGGAGGTGGAGACAGTAGAGGCCTCGTGTTGGGAAGCAGTCCTGGAGCGGGGGCTGCAGGCGACATCTCTGGGAGGATGCATCAGTTGTTTCAGAGCTAAGTCAGAGCTAAGTCAGTCCATGGCAGCAGAATCCAAATGATTCATCTTCCTCCTCCATCCTGTCACCTGCTGGGACCTAGTGCAGTTAGTGGCTGAAGAAGAAACATTAGCCCTGGGAGACAGACTGAGAAGCCATCTTGCACCTTCACTGAGGTCCTGGGTAGTTTAAGTTGTCACGTGAGTGTGGCGTTGGTATACACTCCATAACCTGAAACCTTAGCCCTGGCCAAAACACACCCCCCTGCAGATCGCTGGGTCCTTGATTAAGTTATTGGCACTTCTCACGTCTCCTGTCCTCTCATGATGAACTGAAAGCCCTGTAAGCGAGGGCCACCACTTCCCACAGAATATGAAGTGAGGCAGGTCAGGAAAACTAGCCGAGGAAGAGAAAACAAACAGGGCTGGGGCACGGGATTGGACTTGGGTAGCAATAAAAATATTAAATTGGTGACAGGAATATTGTCATCCTGCACTTCAGGTTTTGTGACTAAAGTAACGCTCACCACATATAGGACCATAGATGGTTCTGTTTTTTCCTTTCATGTCACTTTCATCCTCATTGACTTTAATCTGTTTTAAGATACAGTCTGATTCTTATTTGTGGGTATTTCCCCTCCCTTATTTTTTTTTTTTGCATGTCACACAGAATTCTCTTAATTTGTTCCACATTCTACTTTGTTCTTGTTCAGGATTGATTCATTTAAATTTGCACCTTGTTTCTCTTTGTTTGACATACTTGATTTGCACAGTGTTTCGTTTTAAACAAATATTGTTTCACTAGTGTCTGACCTCAATCCATTAACTTTTTATTTCAGTGAAGTTCTTTGTAGATTGAATAGCTATCTCTAAACTGATTTACATTTTTTTTTTTTTTTGCAAGACCACAGCTTCCCTTTTTATAGGTATTATGGAAGTACAGGAATAGAGGAAGCTGTAAACACACCCTGCAAACTGACGTGCCACTAATCCAAAGTACCTAGTATAATAAAAAGGCACGCAATTGAAAGTCAGCTTACTCCTTAATGTACTCTAGGTGATCTGATCTTTAAGGAGTACAGAATAACAGCTGAAAGGTAATCAATACAATACTGTCTGAGAAACTGCAGGGTTAGCCGCATACCTGTTGTCAATAAACGGGGACAGAATGCCCTATAAATACAACCAGCTTTTTCAAAAAATAAATGACTGGTTCCAAACCTCGGAAGTTGGTAAGCCACAACATAGCACCTAGACCACAATTACTCATTTGAACTGTGATGCGTGGCATGAGTTTCCGTTTCCCCCTGGCCTTTCCTGAGCTGGTCCCTTCAGGGTTTATTAGGATTGGCTTTGACTAAGGGATTTACCACAGAGTCAATCTGTCAGTGTTCTGCTATCCCAGTAGCCTCCTCATTTTTCAGATCGCTATGCCAAATGGCACCCACAAAACTCTGGAAGACGTGCCTTCAACTTCTGGGGCCTCATGCCTGCAGTAGATAATACTGAATGCCTTCAAATACATCTCTGGAATGCTTCTGCTGCTGTTTCCAGGTAGGAAGTCCCACATCCTCCTGTCTTCATTCCCACAAGTAGCCAGAGTTAATGGCTTGAGGTCGTATTAAGATGGATCATTCATTACATTTTTTACTTGATGTTCACAAAACCACCAAATGCTTCCAGTAGGAAGAAAGCACAGTCCAGTGCTACTGTGCTAGCCTCAAACAAGAGAAGTAACTGTTTAGTTGCCGCGTGTAGAGAATATGTGGCAGCTTGAGGGTGGTGAGAACTTACTTGGATTGGCTCTGAAATGGTATAATGGCATGCTGTCTCATTCTTGTCTTCATCTTATACGGCCATGCAGTTTTTACTCAGTTCAGAGCAGCCAGAATAATCTCGCGCCCCCCAAAATAGAAAACTGGTTGTCATACCTGAAGATGTGTTGTGTGGGGCAAGTTATTTACACTAACTATTCTGGCAGAGCTGCCTTAAGGCTTTGAAAAACTGAAGTACAATCAGACACTTAGAACCAGACCATAGCTTTCTTGGCCAATTAGCACATAGCAGGTTAACTGCCAAAACAGGGCTTTCCCAGGAATTTCTTTGAAAGATCTTAAAGAGACCAGTAACAGGACAGTTGTGAGTACAAATAAGATTGTTTTTTGAATGTATAGAATGTTTTTCCGTCAAGGGGATGTAAAGGTTGAAGTAACTGGATGTTGGGGTTTTTTTTAATGATTTTCAATAAAAACTGTGTATGGATAGAAACAAGTTTTACCCTTTATAAGCAAGAGTTACTTTTATTTATTCGTTTTTTATTTTCCCTTTGTGTGTATGTGTCACCTCCAGGAATAAAAACAGCTGGGGATACTGAAGTCAATTCCTTTCTGCCTTTCTTTATATGGAGCTGGTATTTATAATGAGCCTCCAGTCAGCTCTGTCATGTTAAAATGCACTTTCTGAATTATTGTTGTTCGCCTGATTTCACAATCAGCCCTTTGCAACCCACAACACTGTCACTAACAATCTAACCAAAGGCAAAAATTTCTTTAATGTCTAGATCAGTTTATGTTGGATAATCCCAACACCTTTCAGCAGCAGTAGTAATATTTAAATACAACTGGAGTGGAACAAACCAGAATGTCTGAATTTTCAAAAAGTCTTATGTATCAGCTCTTATTTCTCTCCTGCTGGAATCCTGTAAGTAATAACTGTTATGGGCTTTTTTTGACTTTTCTCTCTGTGTCTAAGACCTCGTGTCTTGTCCTAGATGTAAAGTTTAGCAAGTTTTAAGACTAAGTAATAACTGTTATGGGCTTTTTTTGACTTTTCTCTCTGTGTCTAAGACCTCGTGTCTTGTCCTAGATGTAAAGTTTAGCAAGTTTTAAGACTGACGGCCTTTGACAGAGGAAACTGACTGGTCAGAAAGCCAGTAGATTTCTAAATCTATATATAAATTATATGTTTAAAAACTTCGGTCCAGAAAATTTATCAATGTGTCTGCCAGGTATATCTTTGTTGCCCTTTTGATGTGGATAGAGCCTACAAACTCTTGGCTTTTGGAACATCACAGGAATAAAATGACTAGAGACAGTTTCCTTACTTGCAGCTCGAAGTCCATTTCCAGTTACCACTTCATATATATTTTTCTTTATTTTTCCCTGAACACCTCTACTTACTGTTTTTCAAAGAAAGACAGTATCAGGTAGATGAGATTGGAGGGGGGAGGAAAGGCTACTTGTGCCCATTCTCCATTCATCATCTTTTCAATCATCTTTACATCTTCTCTCCTACAAAAATGAAAACCTTCACAAAACACTAGCTAGGTAACTCTTCTTCCCATATATATATCTGTTGGGGTAAAATAAAATATTTCCATTGTCTATTTCTGATAAATTTGCTAAAAAAAGATGGATATAGATTCATACCAATTCTTTGTAAGAAAATGTACTAGGTATACAAAGCATTAATAAGGTTTAAAAAAACTAAAAAAAAAAAAATTCTTATCTCTGGCAGCAACAGAACTGTTCAGCTGCTAGGGTCCAGGTTGAGATGAGCTTTGAAAAAATGCTAGAGATAGGCCACTGATGCATATTACCACGATAAATCCTTTCTTTGTAATCTAGTTCTCTTTGTGCAATAATGATACACAGGCCTAAATTCTGAATAAGACCTGTGATTTCTTCTAGTCCTAGGACAGTGCAATTCAGACTACAATCTGACTGTAATTCTGCTTCAGCACTGGCAGGAGTTTTACCCATTCCAAGGGCAGTACAGCTCGCTCATGGCACGGCTACAAGAGCTTTGTACCTCTTTGAAGCAACCCTGAATAAAACCTCACTACTAACCTCAATCGCTTGCCAAGAGAGTTATCAAAACTGTACATAGCTAGAATAGCTCAGTCACTTTCCCTCAATCAGAGGGAAAGAAAGGATGCACTCCCAACTGTTAATTCCCACTTTTTCCAGTACTTTAACTTGACATAAAACATATGCACCAGCAGAGGGCATTACATGCCTCAATAAAATACAGACTGATAAAATAATTTAAAAGGAAGGGGAAATTCTTCCTCTAGCCTCCTTAGGATATTGGACATTTCATGTAACTAATCAAAAGATTAATACAAACTGGAATATCCCAAGCACAGGGTCTATCAGATATTTCTCAAGCGCTCATTGATTCCAGTAGTTCCTTTACTGGGAAAAACAGTGAAGTAATTGGTTCTCACTTGTAAACAAAGGGTGAAACTAAACTACTAGAACTGAAAACATATTTTTTCTTCTAAACAGACGAATCTGAGGAAAAAGTAAGAAGAGTGTGTTTATTTTTAACCTATTCATTGCATAGTTTTTGTTTTCCTTTCTCCTACTGCTTAGCTGACACACTGCAGCCTTTTTCCACTTAGTGAGCCATGTGTTTATGTGGATTTTGCTTTACAAGCATCAAGTAATACTGAATTCCAACAGCTGAGGAGCCAGCTTTTTGGATATCATTAGTTATAGAAATATGGCACAGCTGGGAGTATATTTGTTATTTAAAAATTATATTAGAACAAACTCCTTCTCTTGCTTTCATTTTATAAGTCTGCAATCTTGTATAAGGATCCTGAACTTTTTTTCATCTCAAAGAGCTGAACATGTAGACAGCCTCTGAATTTATATCTATAAATTTTAATTTTCTCTAAATCAAGCAAAATTAATGCAGTCACTAGAACTGAAAGACAGTGACTGAGGAAAACACAAAGCAAAGAGCATTTTTATAGTTCTGTGCAGCTTTTCATTGCAATTGATTTAGTGTTTGCACTTAATTTTTTCTAAGTCTGAGGATTTTAGCAGCATTTGTAATGACCCCTTGATTTCACACATGAAAACAACTTGACCGTCTTGAGATTTGAGAGGTTATCTCACAAACATTTGTCTACTAAGTAATATCTTGCTACTTGGTAATACTGTTGTATTTCTGTTCTTCAGGTAGAAGTAGAGTCTTCAGGGAAAGCAATATAACATGAGAGTTCACCTACTAATATATGAATGCATAATTATGTGTTACCAGATCGTCTAATATACACTTCTTCACTGCAACATACCAGTCATTTTTTTAAATGTTCTTAAAAAAAAAAAAAAAAAGAAAAAAGAATAAAGAATCTTTTTTAATTCAACCTTGCAGAAAAAATTTGGAAATATCTTTATTTCTGAAACACATTAAAAACAAAGCTTACCGGATAAACTACATAAAATAATACATTTCTTGCTAGAAAAATACTGAATTATCATTGAAGTTGATGAAATTTTGTTATTTAAGAAAAGAAAAAAACTAAAATGTAGGTAAGTTATCAAATAGTAAGAATGAAAAGTAATTTCTGTGGTGGAACGCTTTTTTTACACACGGATGTAAAGAATATAAGAGCCAATAATCTTTTTTATTATACAAAGCATTCCAGCTCTTCAAGTTTGTAGATGAGTATGTAACTTTAGAACTTAGAACGCAAACATAATTATTTGTTTGTTTACAAGGCATGGACGTGCAGTGACTTAAATCTATTGCTTGGCTATCACAAATCTATTGGGCAATTTTCAAGGTGATTTACAGAATAACATTACTGGGTAGGATACACTCACTTGCCTGTTCACCAGTGCCGTTTTGCTTCCTTACTTGAATTCTGGCATAGCAAATTAATAGCTTACAATAATGTGCATATCAGAAAGCTAACATTTGGAAGTACAATGTTTGCACTTACGTCCAGTCTGAAAATTAAAATACTATTTCCTTTTGCTTCAGTGGGCCAGAGGAAAAATGTCTTTCCAATGAAAGGATAAATGCTCAGAGACACGTATACAAATGACACACTGACACTTTGCGTGTGCTTTCCTTCTGCTTGCTTCAGAACTCAACAAAACACTTTGTCGGTCATAGATGAGTGAAGTCTTTGTCCAGCCTAGCCTAAAATGATCTTAACTTTCAGCTTCATTTAGGCTGCTCTACAAACAAGGACTGTGCTAGGAAGCAAAGGCTAATTGGTCTTGAAAGCAGCTGTCCTGACAAGTAGAATATATATTCATGAAAAACCATGGGGCTATATTAATTCAAACGCGAAGGTTAATAGGGCCAGTATTTGAGATGTAAAACTCTCTAACACAAATGAAAAAGTGCTTTGAGTTTAAGCAGACTGATGTTTAGTGACTTCTGTCCATAAAGCCTGTAAGTCAGTGAACTAGAACTCAGCCCAAAGCCCGTTTCTGGATATGTGCCCTGCAGTCCCATGCTATGCTGCTGTCAAAGCTTATGAAGGTGCTCTGAAATTTGAGCTATCAAAGTCAAGGAGACTGCTCTCTGGGTAAAAAAAAACCCAAACACTTGTGCTTCATGTTGGAAGGAAGAGGTGGCAGGAAGCCTTACGAACACCTTACATTTCCTACTGATTTTTTTGACGCTTTTTTTTTTTTAAGTCAACTGCATATCGCAAACACTGTGTAACCCAGTTGGCATGCAAAGAGGTTGATTTGCCTCATGACAGCCAACGCTTCTTAACTAAAAATTTCTGCAGAAATTAGAGTTTTCTGTAAGACCAAGTATGTATGTGGGAAATTTTCATCCATACCTTAACCAGTAATAAACTTACTGAAAAGTTATGCTCTCTAGCAAAAAGGTTCACTTTCACCAAATGTTTTGAATAGTTACTGTTACCACATCATTATGAGATCTATTATTTATGAATGTGTCTGGGCGGGCTGCTTTTTTTTTTTTTTTTTTTGCTTTTAACACCATTTTTTCTTTTTGATAGACAATAGATAGAAGAGAGTTGCTAAGAGTCATCCCAGATTATAGCAAAGCGTGGACAAAAGAGAAATTTAGCCTAACCCATATGGGGAAAAATAGGCTGCCATTACTACTGGTGCCAAGATTAGGAACAGCAGGTCACTGGCAGCAGCTGGAGGGAGTCTAAAAAAGAGGTGAGAGGATAGGAGTCACTAGCATGATCAAGGGAGAGATGCCTCTGCATCAACTTGTAAACAAGCACTTTAATCATGTTTGCTACTTTGTTAGCATTTGAACAACCCCGATTGAGATATGAAAGATGGTTTTAGTTCCCTTCTCTTTAATGCAGGTCCTGGATGGTTTTAAGCAAAACACTTCTCATCTGAATAATGAGGATAAGAATAAAAACATTTCTCTATCTCAAAGGGCTGATTGCAAGAATAAATTAGATGCTCAGATGTTATAGTAATGCACCCCTGTAATTTAAAAAGAATTCTCAAAACAAAATAATCACATTTACATTATTTTGTATTGAATTGTATACCTACAATTCAAAAATCTATTTTTGGCAATCATAACCCATTTGTACGTAAGCAAGAAATTTCTGGATGGTTAATCCCAGAAACGTGAAGAACACTTACCGGGAAATATGTCAACTACCTGAGAGCATAATAGACAAAGAAGAGACAATTAAATTATTAAATGACCTACACTACAGCTTCTCATGTGCAGTTTTGCAGCTGGAGATGAAGTGACTGCTAGGATGCTTAGTTTGGTCTCCTCAAAATGTCTAGTGAGACTCTGGTTTGAAAAGTGATTATGTAAAAATAGCACTTCCTACTCAGCAGATCTGTTCTTGTGTGCTTTAGTGGGGAGAGGGAAAAAAAAAATTACTGCATGTCTTCCCTGCTGAGCCACCATATCTCTGGGGGAAGAAATTGCATTATACTCCAGTTTATGCAACTTCATCAAAATCACCGATTTAAAGCTATAGTGTACCTAAGCAAAACCCATCATTTCAAAATTGTGCTCTTTGAAATCAGACCTGCACAACCTCATTACCTTCAGCTGAATGGAAATGAATTAAATGAAAGGAAATAAACCCTTCAGGCTGAAAAATCAAGATTGGATTTCTTCCAGCTTCCTATCATCACCCAAACTAATCAAGCTATTTCTCCCCCAGGTGGATAGTGAAAAGAAAGAGAGAGGTGATGATGATTCTTTTTTTAAATATTTGGCAGGTAGTCTCAGAGCATGGAGCCCATATAAGTTTCAAGAGGTTACATGAGGACTACAGAAGGCTAATAGTATGATAACAGCTGCTAGTACAGGGATGTAAGCAATGGAAAAACCAGATTCATGCAGCTTGGCCAGCCTGTTGCCAGGGTTGTCAGACTCCTGAGTGATGGAGCAGGCTTTGCCACTATCAGCTGCTTCCAAAAGATCAATGTATCACAACAAATGTTCCTCTTTCAGCCTTTCAAAAGAAGTCGTCTTTATCAGTGTGACTTTTTCCCCCAAGAAGAGCAGATGAGGAAGCTCTTGTAAAAATAAATTAAAAAAACAACTACAATTCCTAACATTAGAAAATGCATACTTAGTATCTGTCTAAAGATTTGAAAGGATACTTTGATCATTCTTGCCAATTACATACCTGTTAGAGGCAAGTATATTTACATATTTAATATTCAGCTAATCTCCAAAAACTTCTTTGATCAAACAGACATGCCATTTATCCTCAAACACTGTGCCAAAAATCTCATCTCTAGATAGCCTAATGTGTGAAGTGATGAATTTGTTTTCAAGTCTTTTACAGAATGCCTTACATTTTTCACTTCAGATTAAAACACCTACCCTTTTAACAAGTGTATTGCCTCTTCTGAACACTATCTTTAAATATAAAGAAATCATATGAGAACAGTTCCCTTAGCGTTTTGCCTTTTGACATTTCTCTACTTAGAGAACTTCTGGGAATGAAAACTAATGGCATTATGCTTGCAGACACAATCCTTTTCTAAATGAACAGAAATGTCTACATATTTCTCCTTCCCATCTGTGACACATTCTAGTGTGCCTTATAGACACAGATCTGGAATGACCTTCACAAAGTCCCTGGAGCAGTGGACTTAGAAGCAAGTTCTGCAAGAACTGCAAGTTCTGTGTTAGGGCCTCCATGCTCATTCCAAACGGAAAGATTACTTCCTAAGTTTGCAGGGGAAAAACACATAGGTTCTGACATAAGTCAGTTCAGCAACAGAGGTTTTGCAACAGGATGTGGGCTCAGGTCTGTTACATTAGACATGACAAATCCCAATAAAAGACTGTCATATTTTTGTGATCAAATTGTGTTCTTACAGAATACATGCTTTCCAAGCAATGTCTAAGCTTGCACTTCTTTTCTTCCTCTTCTGTACCAAGCTTTCTCAAGTCCCTTAAAAAAACTCTTTCCCTAAATCCAACCAAGAGTGGTTTATTCAACAAATAATAAGAAAAAAGAAAGAGATGCAAACACAGCATCACAATACATTTATGTATTTAGAATGCAGTATTTGCTTTGAACCTCAGGCTGGGTCTTGGAGACCTTTCAAGCACAGTCTACATTTTTACTGAGGAAGTACTGGGCGTTCCTCTCTGTACAGTACCAGGCATTCTAACAATAGAGGGTATTGGCAAGTAAGGCATACAGGCTGATAACTAAACTGTAATATATCTGGAGTCACTGTCAGCAAAGCACTCCTTGTTTACAGTGCTAAAATTACAGTACCATGAAAGAATCTCTCAGAATAAAACCCACTGTTAGAGCTGCAGTACGATTTTATTTTCAAGTCCCACCAGAATGACTCTAATATTTTTTCAGAATACTCCCTAGCGTTGCCACTTCGGGGAGCCAGCGTATGAGGCTCTGAGTGCAAGCAGCTCTGGTCTATCATGCCACAGCAGGCTGGGGTCCACCCATCAGCAGTATGCCTCATTAGTGGCGTTCAGGACTTGAAGGATTAACTCATTTTGTACAATTGTTTTCAAGGTGTGCGATGCAACTGTGCTGACTTATTTAAGCACAGACCCCAGAGCTCGCTAACCTCTAACATCCAAAATGGCAATGAGAATATTAGAGAGAAACATTTAATTACAGAAAAAAACGCTCTTTTGTAGAGTGCAACCACCTTTCCATCTTCACCTATCACAAATATACTTTGCAGGTTTTAAAGCATTTTTTCTTACTAATTATTAGATTAGTAAACAGCAGAACTTACTGCAAGGATACAAATTATATTCTTAAAAATTTATAAAGATAAAATTAACTAGCCTTCAGCGAGAAGGTTTCTTAGGTTTCTCTTTCCAAATCACGAGATGTTTTTTTTTCCCCTTTAGTCAGAAGACTTATTTTCTTTGCAAAAATGTTTTTTCTACCTGGGACAAATTTGTAGAAACAGATTTACTGAGAAGAATTCTGACACTTTCCTGGCAACTGGCAGTGATGCCTGGTGAAAGTAGCTAAATTTTGCTGTAGAAGAAATTTGCAAAAACTCATGAAAACAGCTTTTGAACTCATCCAAATGTCATTCCCCTAAAGACAAATCTAACTAGAAATGTCAGGACTGTAATTTTTTACTCATTTCAGGAACCTCATTTGGTATACTGCCTATACCGTTTAATATTAAAGTATTTTTTTCAGAGAAAAAACACTGACACTGTGTTGATTCTGAGTTTTCTTTTAAAGCTGCCTAAATTGGATATCTATCATATAATTTTGTGAGGAGACTGTTTTGCTTCTAGCGATTTCACCTTGAAGTCTCCAAAATCTGGTAAGATCTATCAAAGAATAATAAAAAATAAATGGCAGGTATCCCTGTTTTACCCAGTTCCCCATAATCAGACACAAGCAAGTAAAAGAGGGTCCAAAGTAAAGCTAAGAGCTCTGCCCCTGCGTGTAATGAATTACAGAACACTCTCCTTTGCCTTGTCAAAAGTGTAAGACCTGCAGTACAAAAGCTACCAGAGGACATCACCAGTAATTTGCGTTCCCTACAGTAGCAGGGAACTTGTTATGCTTAGAAGAACCCAACAGTACCACAAGCTGGCCACTTCTCCTATATAATGACATTTTTGGTTTTGTTTTGGTGAGCGTTCCAGTCATGGAAAGCAAGGCCACAAGAAACTTGTATCCAACAAAGCAGCATGACAGGGACTTGTATATACCTGTCAAAACTCATTTGCAGTGCAATGCTTTTTATATCCCACCTTGATAGTTCATCTCCCAAGTGAACTTTAGAAGCCTCTCATTTAAATTCTTCATGGGTATAACCTGTTAAAAGGTGCTTCAGATGACAACTTAATAAAGGCTGATCTTGTGAAAACAGAACAGAACAAGATGACAAGAAATTAGAGTACTATTCTTGGTTTTGCTTATTTTTTTCTAGTTCTGAGAAATTCATTTAACCTTGCTGTGCTTCATTGTACTCTCTAGAAAATACAGATAATGATACATGCCTATCCTACAGAGATCTGGGAAGATAATTATCTTTACATTGAAAAGCTATGGGAATGAAAAGTATCATTACTTCACTGTTATTCAATTGTATTAAAAATTATCCTTCAACTTCCATTAAAGTCTTTGGTATTAAATATAAAAAAAGTGGGCAGAAGTAATGAATGCCATAGTCATTTATTTTCTCTATGGATAAAGGTGTTTACTTATATGAATTGATTGGCAGATCCAAGTTCTTTTAGAGAAACAGAGCTTGTTTGAAGTGGGAAGAATCCCTATCAAATTCATATCAACAGTATAGTTTGTTTTTTTCCCAGCCATTTTATAGTGTTTCACGACTGGGAGCTTTTGGGTTTTGCTAGCATTACAATACTGCTCTAATAATTACACTGTGAAGAAAAAGAACCTAAAAATAAACTAAAGAATTCAAGCGCTCTGGTGTTAATATTCCAGATGGGAGGAGAACAACAGTAGTATGCTGACTAAACACAAATATTTCTGCAGCTTTTCAATAAACTTTCCCCAATACAGTGCTGACATAACTAAGGAGTTTCAGAGAGGTTTTTTTTGTTAAATATGAATCTTATTTTAAGACAGATCCAAGGTCCCACTGAAAATTAGTAACAATTAGAACTAGTGCAACACACCTCCCTCTGTCCTTTGCGCTAACCAATGACTGTGTTTCCCAAAGCAACTCTTGCAAAATCATAAGAGCTGTCAGCAGAAAGATTACTACATCAATATCAGAAGGTCAGAAGCTATTTGATCTATTAAAAGGGAGCATTGTGATAGCTGAGCTACACAGGTGAGATGCAGTAATAAAACCTTATAATGACATTCCCTGTTCCCAAAGAATTTACACTCTATTATTAAGCAGAAGAAATAATGATGATTTTGGATGTTACTGACCTTTGCAATAATGCCACCTTTGGGTGTTACAGAACCCCTCACAAAAAAAAAAAAAAAAGTGCAAGAATAACACTAAGAGTATTTAGAGGGTGCTTAAATAATAACTATCAAGGAAGAAGTTTAACAGAGTTCATTTCATTTTTTTTTTTAATTTATATTTATACTTAGTAAGTTTTTATGTCTTCAGATAAAATGTACATATTAAGTAAGTCAGTTTGAAATTTTGGAAACTGCTTATTGCAGGCCAGACTTACATCCTAGCATGCTGGAAGGCTTACATCGTGTCTCACTAAGAAGGCAATTGGCATTATTCAAACATTGGGTCTTCACCTTTCTGTGTTTCCGTGTCTTTTCTGTGAAATGAAGAGCATATTTCATCCTCTAACTATAAATGTCTTCAGACACTACAGTCCCCTGCAGCTCCGAGTCACAAATCAAGTACTTATTACAGTATGGACTCTCAGTATCTGATTGTGTTTTGATTCCCAGGTTTTGACTGCGATGAATGGTGTTGCTCTTCTGCAACAGCTAAATTAGTTTAAAAAAGCCACATGACCGCTACAACAATATACTTAGTTTGTTTCTGTTGCAGAAAACTGATTAGCCTGTGATATAAGAAATTAATGCTAATGTTTGAAGGGGGTCAATGAATGAATTAAATGAAGTTTCTGTAAGACTTCTCTTACATTTAATCACCAGAATAAAAAAGAGCTACTGTTATCTTCTGAAACGATCCTTCCTGGCTGCAGGGTAGAAAGTCAGAATAAAGAAAGGTAATACATTGACTTTATTATGTCAGTGACAGTAAAGATAGTACCAAATGAAAGGCCACGAAAAAAGCCTCAGGGTCACTTGGCTAGATGAAATTGCAACAGCAGCGTACTCACATTACACAAGGAATTGAAGCTGCCCTGACAGCCAAGGTCTAAAGGGCCTGAAAGTTCTAAGCAAGAAATTTCACAGAAATTTTTAAGGATCTGGGATAAAGTTGGATTGAACAACGTCTAAAGCTGCTTCTGTGTCATAACAGAAAAGAAAAAAATCCTAAGCTAGAATCCAAGAAAATGTTCCATTTGTAAAATTATTCAGAACAGCTCTTACATGTCTATGATGCATCTTTCATTGTGGCTTTCTAAAAATCTGTTTCTAGTGAACTATTCCAGAAAATAAGATGCTTCTACCCTCTCCTCTTCACAGCTCAGGTTCAGGAAATTACTTCAATTCCTTTTTCTTTTATATTCCTAAATATTTCTTTAAAGATTCTGGCAACTTTTGAAAGGTAGAAGACTATCATAAAGTATATGAAGAGCTATGCAGCGACCTTCATGGATTTTATTTTAATGTTAAAAGATGTGTATGAACAAAGCGGAGTGCGATTAAATTGCTTTAATTGTGCAGGGCTTTTTTGGTTTGTATATCTATTTTTAATATATCTGTGTAATTTAACCCTTAATATAGACATATATGAAGAAACCCCATAAACCCAGTTGGATACCAAATAACTTGATTTGTCATACAAGTGTTAGTTACATATTATTTACATGCTGAGTAGGTTTTAGTGGCTTCTACTGCCCTAGATATTTGAAACCATTTGGATGATACTCTATTTGTAGGTCTTAACCACTAACTTTGTGTTCAGTTTGCTACTATATGCCTAAAATACAAGTGGCTTTATTCAGGTGAATTAAAACACATTGAGAAAAAGTATCAGTTACTTTCTTAGAGAAAGGAAAGTTCTTGAGCTTCATTTCCCATTCTGCTGCATAAGCCTCCTTGCTAGAGGACAAGAGCGTTAAGTCAGTAGGGGTCTGCAATCACCAACTACTTAGAAGCCAAAGTGTAAACTTTGTTCATTGATTTAAGTTGATGCCAGCACAATCTAAATATGCATGTTTACCTGCCACAGATAGATTTACCTGTAATCTAGAGTATGCTTTGAGATCTATTTTTTCAGTAGGAAATGGTTATAGGAAGCACTCAAACACTTAAAAATTAGCGAGAGAGACTTTAAAAAATGGAAAGCCAACAGAAATAAGTGGGCATTCTCTAATATTAACACATTGTTGCCTATACACTGTACAATATTTTCATGAGTGCAGATTTTAATTGATTATATCCCAGAAAATGCAAAAAAGCACAGCAATTCAGTTAAATACAGTTCATTCCTTGGCGGAGGGGAAAGAGGTTTGTATTATCCTTGCCTTTTTGCTTGCTTCAGTAGCAGGGTGGTAAGTCATACAGAGGCAAACTCAGCATAGAAAATAAATAAAATAAATAATTGTATTCTTTTTCTTTAACATAGAGAGATTTTAATTGTTCCAGGATCAGATTCGGCCATTGCTATAATGTATAGCATAATGTTGACAGAACACATTTATACTTCTCTATCTCAGAATCCACTGAAAGGCTCAACACACACACGAGAAGAAATTCCATATGGGTATACCCTCACATTTGCATGTAGTCCCATTGATTTCAGGCTGTTATTTTACTTGAGAAGTTACAGACTCTAGCAAAGTAATTTTCATATGATGAAAACCGCAATCAAATCTTCTTCTCCCATACCTGGGTTTTCTTCAATAGATTTTTTTTTCTTTTAAGGTAATTGTATGAAAAATTAGAAAGAAATTGAGTAAAACAGTTAAAGGCATTCCATCCCTATGAAGATTTATAGTTGGTTTATTGCCAAATATTTTATTATTTGGGTTTTTATTTCTTTGGGTTAGTAGAAAATTGAGAACTGCCAGGAATCAGGATGAAACAATCTTTCACATGATTTAAAGAGTGGAGACTTAAGCGCTTATTCAGACCTTGTGGAATACAAAATGCTCAGTCCTGCAGTTGCACACAAGAATGAGCTGGCCTTAACAAGATCTTCCACTATTACCAATATGCAGCAAGGGGAAAACATTGGCCTTCAGCATTTACTCAAGGCTTAACACAAGCACTGGTCTGCTTACCTGTCCTTGTCTTGCACATTAAGATATATGCATTAGGCAAAAAACAAATAAGGAAGATCACAAACCTATTTCTTATCACAACAGTTAGCCAGATAATTTCTACAAGAGACTTACTGCCTACCTAAGGTCATCTGAAACAATTAGAAGGTTTTTAACTTGGCATACCTGAAACATGACTAATCAGTACAATCTTAATCTGGTTATTATACCCTGCACTCATGTATTCACTGCAGCTTGGCCTGACAAGTTATGTCATGAAAGAGCTCCATTTGGGCTTGCCCAGTTGAAAAGCTCAATGTCAGGGCTGAGCGCAGCAAGAGGCTGTAAGGGCCCTGATGAACCCCACCTGGGACCCCCACTCACAACTTCTGCCCGTGGCTTCAGAAGATCCATTTAGCTTCAGACTGCTCTATGCTGTAGGTGTAGCTACCATCTCCATCCTTGCGTTGTTGTTCAGGTTTCCTGGATTCACCTTACATCCGGCTCATTGACTTGCTTTTGCCTTATGATCCCTGCCTGGACTGTTCATAAGATCTGCTGCTATTACCACCCTGCTTTGCTTATCCAGCTCAGGTGCTATTGGACTGTGCCCTGGCAATGAGAGCACTGCGCATCCTGCATTGCGGCTGTTCTCAGCTCCTGGTTCACCTTTAACCTCGGAGTCCTTCTCTTGCTGCTCCCTTGTACTCAGTGGCCACCACTCCTGTCAAAAGGGAATCTCTCTTAGAAGCGAGGCACTCGAAAGCACTGAGCATATCATGCAAACAGATATGCAGGGAGGAGCCCAAGTCTACCCCTAGCACACTCAGCATACTTCACTTACAAGATTTACCTTCAGTATCTTTTTTCTTTCTTTCGTCGCTCTTGCTTTTCAGAACCTTTTCAAAATGTGCTAGTGATGCTTCCTCCATGGTGCAGACACTACGGTCTAGCTGTGCTTCAATCTATATGGCTTTGTATGAGAACAGCTGAAGGCAGAAAATATTTTGCAGTTAGTGCCAACAGAAACAGCTGCAGAAATGGCCAAAGAAAGATTGGTGTAGTCAAAAAGAAAACCAAAAAAAGCTAAAATCTTGAGCTGTGTTTTGCACTATTCTTATTAGCTATTTTCTGCAACCTGTAACTTCTCAGATACCAGTTTCATTGTCACACCCTCATTCTCTCTTATCCTTTGTCTCCTGCCTTGTCCTTTTATCCATCTTTCCTTAACTTAATCTTCTCCTAACTACCTTTACATGCCATATAGTTGTGAAACTAACTCAATGCTTGCTACTGCCATATAGTTCACTTATATCCATATTGTTCCCCATATCCATATTCAATTAATTCATTTCAGTGGCAGTATCTTACCTAGCTAGCCTCTCATAATTTTTACCTTTCTCACCATTGCTCCAAGAGCCAGAGGAACAAAACGGGAGAATATTCAGGATATTTAATTTATTCTATTAGATACCTAAAGGTGTGATGTACAATCACAGATGAGGGATTCTAGGAAAGCACTGTAATTAATTGGTTGAAAACAGATCTGTTCCAGAGACACTTTCTATCTCTCTTAACAACCTAGTTTCATTTAACTTCCTAAATAATGTGTTCTTTAGACACAGTTATGAAGTTTCACTTTTACTGCCCCAGCCATCTGCACATACTGCAAAGACTTAACAATAATCAACTGCATTATCCAAAAAAGCAAAAACAAGCAAAAAAATATACGTGTTAAACCTCTGTCAAATCTGGAGAAAAGTATCAACGTTTTTTTTTTGGAAAGCATCAAGATTTTGGAGGAGGCTAAAAGAAAAGATTATGTTCTGTTAGAAGACCTTTAAAAAGCAATCCATATGCTGGATATTAAGCACAAATCTTTTGGTAATTCTGTTGTATCTAATGCATTCTTTCTCTGTTTCTCATAAAAAAAAACACTTAAAGTGTAGAATATCTATATCTGTAAAAGTATTGGTTGTCTGCTGGTAAAGGGTGCTTTTATATGGTTCAAAAGAAGACTAAATTAATGACTACAACAACTCAATCCTATTGATTAAGAGATTTAAATTCTCTTAGGGAAAAAATCATGAAGTTAACCTTCTCACTTTGCCAAAATAACAAATGTGTTAGAAATGAAACATTTGGATTTTTGACATATTTACAACATGCAGATAGTTTTCTCTGTCTTTCCTACTTAAAGATAAAAGCAGCATGTAAGAAAGGTACCTAATAGATTGTTATTTTAAGAAGATGGTTCATCTTAAAAGCCTGTAAAATTACTGCACATAGGCCAGATGACTATCAGTAAGAGGACTAATGATAGTGTACTCTCAGATCATACACAGAAGAGAGGCCCTACAAGTTAAATGTTAATTCATATAAATTAAATTACATGTTGTTCCATGTTTAACAAAATCAGGCAAAATTACAGGCAATTTCCCAAAATGTATTAATTTCAGAATAAAATTTTTGCTATTAAGATATAACACACAGTAACTTCCTTTTAACATGACTCATTCAAGGGAAACTCATAGACTGTTTGGTTTCAAACTATTAATCATGGTGGCATATAATTTTTCTCAGTTTGAAGGACTGTCTTGCTTCTAAAAAAAATAGCGTTACAAATTTAGCAAAACACCCTATTGATTTAAGCAAAGGATGACATAAAGAGTCTGTTGTTGACTCACTGTCACTTACAGCCAGAGACAAATCAACATATTCCCATGGAGAATGTCTCGTGCTCGCAGTTTAAAATCAATGAGTAGGACAGAGGTGATAATATATGGCACTTTCTGCTGACACATTCCCTTTGTCTCCTAATAGACCTCTGAGACAAGTTACAAATGGTTGAAAGCAGAAACCCTGAAGGAAGACATTTCTTTTCCCATCATGGGTCATGGGAAAAAAAAAAGTAATGAAAGTAGGTAACCATAACCTTTTGAAAGAGAAGAATGGCTCAATGTACCCTATTATTTGTAAAATATCATTACAGATGAATAGGTTACTTCTATACATGAAATCCAAACGACAAACACCTGTCTTGGTACCAAGTTCTAAAAGACTTTTTTAACATTTGATTGGGCGACTAGATTTTATAGTATGTCAACCGTTACCTAGATGTGATCAGTTTGTTATGTTTATGAACAACATTTGGTTATATACTTATCAGTGACTACAGGCCACTGGAACACTTCCATTGCTTGTTCTCAACAGAAGGAAAAAAAAACCACAAAGGCACAAGCAGTAAATTGGAAAAATAATCTGAAGGCCAAACAGCAGATCATGAGAGACACATCCTTGAGACCAATACCTATGGCCACAGATCCCATTTAACTTCATTTTTCATTTCATTTCGGTTATTTTCATCAAGTTAAAATATATGTGGTGGGTTTTTTTTTTGTTTTGTTTTGTTTTTTTTTTCCCTAGCATGTGCTTTCAATGTTTTAAAATATGAACTGAGTATAACTTACATTCTGACAGCTAAAATAATATTACTGGCTCTATGCCATCCTTTGCTTGCAGCCAGAAGCACTCCCAAAATACTGCTCCACGGGGCCTGAGAGTGCTAACACCGCCCTCGCAGAGGATTTAATGTCAAGGGCAAAAAAGCCTCCTGCACCCTCCTAACAAGATGTATGCAGGTATATCACTTTTGGTAATTATCACTACTATTCCTGGCTACTCAGGGCAACAAAAGAAGACATTTCAGCTACTATTGTATCACGTTTCCTCTGATAAAGCCGGTAAGAGTTGTGATCACTTAAATGGGGCATGAGACCTGGGATGCCTGAGATTACAGGCATCCCAAATAAACGTATGTGACTCAAACCCCAACACATTTTATTTGGAACTGATTCTGTGTGCTTCAGAGGAGCGTGATCATGATCCACAGCATGTGTAACACTGTTCAATTGCTTAATGCAATTCATCTCTGAGAAGACTGTATTTCAAAATCTACAGCAATGAGAACCTCTATTCCAAAAATTACAAATGCCTTAGCAAGGTTACAGTACCAACTGCCTCTCTGAAGGGGGCAGGAGAGGGAGAGAGCATGTAGTTCTAAAAGAAAATTAAAGTGGCAAGTAAGTCTTAAAGACCAGGAGGAATACTGTATGAAGTGACCTGGCACATAGACTGGAGTCTGGATGTAAATGATGATTTACTCCTTTTAAAGATGCATTTTTCAATCAACTAGCTCTGGAGCTTTTGGAGGAAGATGTTACTCTCTGATCTAAAGCCTGGTCAGCATAGAGCCACTTTTATCTAAGAGAGTTATGCCAGGTTTGTTTCCCAAATTGCAGATTAACAAGGGCAAAGATGCAGAGACACTAGAGCTTGCATATGTAGATCTTACCAGTCTTACAGGTGAAATCTTTCAAGTCTCACCTGTCAGAGCAACACCACACAAACGTGACTGAACTACTTCCAGAGCCGGGCCACACCTGAAAGCAGCGCAACCGCATGTTGGCTTTGGAGCTCCACATCAACAGCCCACGGAGCCAGTTCAATGTTTCGCTGCTTATCAGAACAGGGGACTACAATGAGATATGCGACTGTACAGTCAGACTAGTCTGTTACAGCTGAACTACGAGTGGGTTGGTGCTGTACCTGCAACTGAATGGAGTTATCCTGGCTTGGGCACTCTGTGGGGGCTCATGCAGTTCCCCTCCTGGGAACTCGAACACTACTTACTATAAGTCTTTGGAAATGGTATGATGGCTGCTGCGGTACAGATGAGAGCCAGAGAAGGTACACTCTATATCTAGGAGCAAAGAATGCAAAAATAAAACATTTTAGAAGCACAATAGGCAGGCCAAACATTAAGGGTAAGAAAAACTGTTTTCCAGCAGTTATTTCACTGCTTTTGCCTTTGTGTTACTTATAATTTTCTCAATAGTACAGTATTTTTCACTCCGAGACAAGATGTTAACGTGGGAAGACCAGGCCAGTAAGAAGATGAGAACACCACTGCAGCACTTCTCCATTTCAGAGTCCTCTTCCTGAAACAGGCTACACCAATGACAACATACGATACAGTGAGAAGTACGTGCTCACTGTATCCAATGGCCAGAAGTGATATCTACTGCAGGGAGCAGAGGACAATATCTGAAAACTGTAACTGCTATGTATGTAGCACATGCTTTTCGTATTCCACACCTGCAAAACCAACCAATCAAAGCTTGTCAAGAAAGAAAATCCACCAAAAATAAAGGAGAAGAAAGAAGGCAATGAAAAGAAAAATTAAAAAGACAGAGCTCAATGCATATACTGTATGAAGGCAAGAATATCAGGAAGATACCAATATGAGAAGGCATACAAAACAGACCTAGTGAATCAACTATAATTTTAAAATGCTTGATAATTAAAGATGAAACAAAGCAGCAGAATGAGATTAGATTGGGGGAAGTCCGTCTAATAAGCTTGTGCAAACTAGAGAAACAATTAGTTACATGCAAAACAAATGAGAAACAGGATGTTACACAAAGACTCACCAGAAGTTATGAGTTTTAAACATAAATTAAAAGTATATGAGCGTTCAGTGTAGTTTCAGTATGAAGACACTACTTTGTTTTATTTTGTGGAATAGAAGGAAAGCAGCAGCTTCTGATCTCCCTATCCATCTAAACATTGGACTAAGTTCAGAAAACAATGGATTCTTCTTATCCTACTTATGGCTGCTTTTGATGAAACACTTCATCCAGTTCTTCAGCTGAAGTTTTTCAGCTCCAACATTTTAGTTTCTAAAAACTCTCCTACACTGACCATGTATTGTCCCTCTGATGAGAATAATAAAAGAAACAGAAACAGTGATTACCGTTAACTCTGAAAACTCTGGTCCTACTATCTTTCTGAGGACAACTTTTTCTATCTGCTTCATTGGTACAGTGGAAGATGACAGGTATTTTCAATAAGGAAAAATATGTGACCAAAAAACCATTAAATATGAAAGAATTGGCAATATTACATCTTTCACAATTATTTTATTCAATTGAGCCCCTAACAGCTGGAATTATTTGCTGAGTTAGAAATTTATAATCTTAACACTTCTCAGAGTTATTTTAAAAATTACTTCCAATTTTTGTCTTAGCTTTTTGTCTGCCTATGACGCAATATCAAGTACTACTTACCCAAATCTTTGTATTATCCCACTCAAGCCAATTCATCTGAATATACAGAGAAGGTCTATGCTTTAAACGTAAATTTAACCTTAGTTTTACAGATCAGGTTATCTATTTACATTTCCATAGTATTTTGATTGTAACATATTCTACATTGGTTCATTTCTATTTTACTACTCTATTGGTGTATTTTTTCGTATGGGCTTTCTGGACTACATGCAGACCCAACGCTACATCCTGGTTTATTTTTTTATTTAATTTTGTGGCCTTCAAAAAGCAGCAGTTGAAAAACTCAGGCAGAAGTAACTTCCTATAAAGAAGGAATTCTGATTGTTTAGATCTCAGGGCCACCATCAATTACTTCTTACTTATTTTTTCTCAAGCTGACTGAACCCCTACATAGCTAGATACTAGTTACAACAAATGTGGTTGAAGAAGTGAAGTGATGACATTCAGAACCCTTCTTCAAATGTTCGTCAGCAGGGAAAGCAAATGGCACGTAACACACAGAACCGTCAATACACATAATTAAAACAGCTACATTAGGATTTGTTTCTATGTCTTTGCACACAGTGTCTTTTTCACTCATCTAACATAAAAGCCAAAGCAAAAAAGGAAAGAGAATGAAAAATTACCAGAAAAATCTGGTTTCATTAACTACAGAAAAGAGAAGAATCAGAAAATTATCACTGTTTCAAAACGATAGTAAGTTATGAATATTTTCTGTAAAGTTGTGTCAACATGCAAATATGTGCACCACAATGGGAAATAACTAATTAGAAATAGAGCTAAGATGTATGTCTCATATCCTTCTCCTTGCATTAACTTTCCATAGCCAAACAAGCAAGTAAAGAAATTCTTACTTGGTATGGATAATACTTAAGAAATCCAAATCTTAAGATACCCAACAAAACATTGTACTGTTATAACTTCATTAAAAATAGACTGTATTGTAGAACATCAAAAATTTTTTAAACTGTCAGCTAAAGCTCCGTCAAAAATTTTACAAGTTTAAACTTTATTCAATTACCAAAAATGGCACCTATCGCTAAAAATAGATTTTCAAGAAAAAGCCTTTTTTTTGGTATATATTTCCTGTAGAATTTGAAAATATTTAAAAATGGTTATTCAATGACATAAAGTTGAAACTGACTCAAACCAAGCCAACTTAAATGCAATGATATGTAAATGGTTTTCATTAACTAAACCAAGATGTGCAAAAACATAAGCAGTGTAAATTAACATTATTTATTAGTTCTGTTAACAGGATTACATTCAATGAACGCAGTTTGTACTACTCGACTTTTAAGCTAATACCATGTTTAGGAAGGTCAAAATGCTGTTTGAGTCTAAAGAGCAACTTTTTTCAACATAAATAAAAAATTAAATATACCTAACTACTCAATATACATGACATCATCTTTCTTAAGAATAGTTTTCATTATAAATTGCTGTGCATATACAATTTTCTTTTCAGTATGGTAACAGTTAAGTCTCAATACTTAACCTTAATTATCCCTTGTAACAAATTTTAAATTTAGCTAAAAAATAGCAGTCTTGAATACATATTTTTCTATTAGGCATCTGGATGTTATAACCTTCACCAGCAGCACAGAACGAAGACAAACTGGAGTCTTCCACCTAGTTCAGACTTTCTTTATTTGCACGATCATGAAAAAACAACAGAGTATCAGAACAAAGTACTGAAAGAACAAATAATGCTTAAATCTGCAGAGACTATAAAAAAAACCCAGACTTTTATAGAATAATGAACTTTTGGGGGCATGTTAGCCTACAAACCCCATTATTTTATGAAGGTGAAAGGATGTTCACTCTACTTCAATTAAGAAGTGCTCTACATGGGTTTTGAACTCAGCTAATTTATGCAGAGCTTTGATGGGTCTGTCATGTAATACTTAAGCTGAGATATGTTTTTTGAGAATATTATCTTAGACTCCAACAAAAAGAAAGGTTGTCCAAATTAAGCACATCTCAAATTTAAAATAATGTGACAATAAATATCTTCCACATCAAGATGCAGAATTTAAATAGTGCAACAGAAAATATGTACCTTACTTCTGTTTTTATGATGGATGACAGGAGTTAGAGTAGATTTGGAGAATTCTACATGCTTGAGTAGAATTTTCTGCTAGACCTGAATGCTGAACCTTGTTTTCAGCTCTGAGAGAAGACGGCAGAATGACCTTCCTAATTGGATGTCCATGTCCACTGTAAATGGAAAAAAATGCTATCAGTTCAGGTGTAACATTGTAATTTACAGGGGAAAAAAGCTATCAGAAAATTCCTTTAAAATTAAATAAGCAAAATATGGCCATAACTTCTGTCCTGAGTGAATACTGATTAAGTGCACTTTGTCTGACAGGTAATAAGTACGCGTTGGTCATGCATGAGAACATCTAGGATGTGATGGAAAGAGAGGGAATGAAAAATGGGAAACCCTCATATGTATAATAAGCAGGGAATTATACAGACTTACTCCGTCTATCTAAAAATTCTTAATAGAAAAAATATTCAATACTCAAAGACAGCAAAAATTATTTGAGCTTACTATCTGATGGCAAGGCATATTTCAGTGTAAAAATGGAATCGGTTTCTCCTCCCTTCCGTTTCTCTCATGCAAGGGGGCATGTTACAGCAGTAACAGTATGGCAATTTGTAGGACTATTTGAATCCCTCAGTCCAACTAACAAAAGACAGAATTATTTCTCAGTCATAGCCTAGCAGAAACTCTCCCCTTATATTTACAATTACCTCCACCTCAGTTGTTGCCATCTACAACCATTGTGGGCTGCAGGTATTCTAATAACTCTAATTCTGCCCCCCAACAGACTAACATTCACTCCTGGCCTCTTACCAGCTACATTTTTGTGTACTTCCATTTCTCAGGGCTTTTACTTAGAAATCCTGTTCCACCAGTACTCAAATTTTGGCTAAAGCTCAAAACTTTATGCCTCTCAGCTGCATTTCGCAAAACTCTGAATGCTTAAACCACTCCAGCTTAAATTAACATTCATTGTAAATGTCACCAAGTTACCTAAATTGCTGTTTTTATTGTAACATCCACTCTTGAGGTTTTCATATCCAGTAGCCTTAAATCCATAAACGCTACACCTTTTGCCAGACCACTTGGTGAACGCAAACTTACTGTTCCACAAGTGTGTTTATCATCCATTTTCTGATACTGATCTCCAGTGTTTCTCATTCCTTTCCTCAATGGAAAACACATTAGCCGAGCTGCTGCAAGTCCCTACACCTGTGCGCACTTTTAATTCTCCAAAACACCAGAAGCAGCTTACTTTCCCCACTCTCCAACACCCCAAATCACACATCATCTCTTCAAGCCCCCTTGGAGACCCAACATGACAGGATGCCTTAGAGACCTCACGCCAGGCCAGGGGTCGGAATGACCCAATATTTTGGACCACCTCGGACCGCACCGGGGCCCCCGGCTGCCTCAACTTCCCCCTGCTCCTGCCTATTCCCTTTCACAGTACATCCTCCTTTCCCAAATTCCTCCGAGCTTTCCCTGGGATCTCTCTTCCCCCCCAGCCGGGCCCGACGAAGCCGCCTGTCCTCCTTCGCCCTCCTGCGGTGCCGACGCTCCTCCTCCCCCCCACCGCCGGCCCCGGCCCCCCGCTGCCAGAACCCGGTCGCGTTTTCCTGCCTCAGCGGCTCACGGGAGACAAGCGGGCCGCCTTCCACGAGCGGGAGGGAGGGAGGGAGGGACACGGGCGTGGGGGCGGACACGGGCGGACAGAGGAGGGCCGGCCCCCAGAATGGGGGGAGGGGAGAGCCTACGGCCGGGCGCTACCGCGAGGACAAGTCTCCCTCCCCAGGCGACTGGTGACGAGCGCCGTGAACACCGCCCTCCCATTGGCTCTCGGGCTGGCAAAGCGCAGCCAATCATGGCTCGGAACAGAGTGGCTCGCCTCTCCGTGGCGCGGAGGGGGTTTGGCCGCCTGCGGAGGCAGGGTCACGTGACATTCTGTTTACATCCTCTCAGCTGTTGGGGCCCCTCCTCCCCGCGCCGTGTCTCGCACCGACACTAACGGCGGTGGCGGCCCGTGGACCCCTCCGACGTGTGGGCCGGGGGAGGGTAACGCCGACTCCCGCTCCCTCAGCGATCGTCCCCCGCTGTACTCCTGCGCGGGCGACCGGAGCGCTCTCCCGCCTGCCTTCCTTCCTCTCTCCGCTTCTCCTTCTCCCCCCTCCCCCCCCCCCCCTTCAGGCAGGTCTCGCCGCTGTCGCCCCGTGCAGGATCCGGGGCCCGCTGCAGAACGGGTGAGTGTCCCCCGCGGGGGGGAGGTGGGTGTGTGTGAGGGTTGGGGGGGGGGACGGGGGAACGGGCAGAACTGCGCTTCCCGGCTGCTTCGTGGGGCGCAGAGACCGCCGTCCGATGAGTTGCCGGGGGGTGGTGGTGGGGTGGGGAGAGCGCGGCCCGCCGGCCCCCTGCGGTCCCTTCGCCTCCCCGGCCGGGCGCTCCGATTCCCATTGTCCGTTGGCCCCGCGCGCAGGCACGCAGGCGCGCGCCCTTCTGAGGCGCGGGGGAAGGAGGCGGAGAGGGGGAGGGGGGGGGGGGAAGCGAAAGGTTGTTTTCGTGTAGCCGGGACAGGGCGAGGGCCCGATCCTGTGGGGTGGGGAGGGCTGGGACGGGATGGGGAGAGTGTGCGTACGCTCTCGGCAGCCTGTGTCTCCTCCTCTGCCCGATCCCCCCCCCCCCCCCCCCCCCCCGTCCTCTTGCCGCCTGCGTAATAAATAATCTCTGGCCCAAAACGGGGTTGGGTTGGGGGGGGTGGGGGGGGTAGTTGGTGTAGCCGCCGCGGGCCCGGGGTGAGGGGACGGGGACAAGAGAGAAGGTTCCAGCCTTGGAGCCCAGCCGAGGCGGAGGGGGGGAGGGGGGAGAGTGGGTTGAGGCAAGGTAAGGGCAGCGCTCGTCCCCCGCAGCGGCTCTGCGCTCTGCCTCCTCCCCGTCACGGATGTTTGGGGTTTTTTTTTTTGCCTATGAGGAAATGCAGTGAGGACTGAAGCTTTTTTTTTGTTATGTTGTGGTTTTGGTTTGTTTTTTTTTTTTTTTTTTTAACCTCTTTCCCCGAGCCCTTATAACCTCAGGGTCTTGTGGAGGTGACGCCTTCCAGGCCGAGGCATTTTGGGAGGGGGCAGAAGGGGATCGTTGTTTTGTTTCAAGAAAAAAAAAACAACCAACCAAAACCAAAAAGACCCAAAGCTGTGGGCTAAGGTATTTCTTTTGTGGGGAGAGGAGGTGGCCTGACAGCAGCGAGGGGAAAATACTTTGTTTACGTAAATAAAGCGTGCGGAATGCACGGTAACTTCGCTGTTTTCGGCCCGAAGCGGCGGTGGGCGGGCGGCAGCGGGGGTGGGTGGGCGTTACTGGCGGCAGCCGAGGGCAAAGGAGGGGGCTGCCGCTGTCCCACGCGCTGCCCTACACGCACGTTTCTCTCTGTTTACATTGAGGTCTCTTGTTTTGGCTGGGAACAGCGTTGAGGGGAGGAGGAGCAGGATCTCGCTCCGGGGCAGCCGCCTCCTCCCCTCTCTGTTTTCTTTGTTGTTATCTGTTCGGGGGAGGCGTGCTGGGGTCACGTCTGCCTGTAGCTGAGCTGCGGTCTGCGGTTGACGTGATTCCTCTTCGGCCCCAAACCGCCTTCTTCTGTGCGTGTGGAGGTCTGCTCTTTCCACTGTCGTCGTCTTCTTACCCCCCGCCCCTCCCCCCCCGCCTCGGCAGTTGTCAGCGGCTCGCCGTGAAGTTGGAGGAAGGGGAAGGGAGGGCGGAGGGGGAAGGAATCTTGGCATTTATTTGATATGCAGTCAGCAGCCTGGGCCTGCTTTGTACAGCTCTGTCGTCTTTGACAGCAAAAGGGGAAAAAAAGTAAAAACTCCTATGGTGAGAAGAGGGGGAAGAGTGTTCATTTTTCGTGGTAGAAGACGAAGGAAAACATCCTTAGGGTCTGCGTGAAAGAAGAGATGGAAGTACTGAACTGCTGCAATGTGTGGAGAATGCTTGTGTCCTTGCAGTACTTAGCAGTGCCCACGTAGCTACTGTTCTCCTACCGGGTATTTTTCACTACTGTCAAGTAGAAGTCAAGCACAGTTGAACTACAGACTTTACCAAGGAAATAAGGTTTTTTTCTGATAATGAGCAGTAAACTTTGAGGCACACACAAGAAAGAGACACAGGTAAGGCTAGTCAGCTCTTCAGTGAATTAATGAAAATACCCAATTCCTCTTGACCTCACGCCCTCTGTATTACAGAGAATGCTTTTAAGATGCAAAAAATCTAATGCTTACAGTTAGTAAATGATGAGTGTATTGTGAGAATGCCTTTGTATCATAATTCGTTATTCTTGCAAATGAATCATAATATGTGTGATACATTTTTTTCCCCCCACAGGACCCTTACCTTACTCTGGGCACTGGGCAGACCGTCTCTGGAAGGAATCAGGCTTGGATAAATGGAACTGTTTTCTGCAGAACTCCTGCCTGATTTGTTGGGAAAGTTTGAAAACTATTTTGGATGTGTAGGTGGACAAATGTGTGAAAGATCTATTGGTATTTTAATTGACTTTGGGTGAATAAATATAATATAATGATAGGAATGTAAGAAGTACATGAGCGAAGTCAGAGAGTCACAATGAGGGCTTTGGAGATGGACACTTAGCCAGATGTTCTTTACAACATTCAGTGTCCCTCAGAAATGCAAGGAAAAACAATTGGATGTTGTTGGGAGGTCTTCAGTGAGGACAATGTCATGAAATCACAGAAACAGAAAAAAGTATATAATGCCAGATAGCCCCGGATGGCCAAATGTTATTAGTGGGTCAGTGTAACATTAGGTTCTTTCCCTGCATAATCTCCAATCTTGAGTCCAGAATTCTTGTAAAAATCTTTCTGCCTGTCCTCATTGGCTTTCGCTCTGGGTTTTCATCATCCAGTCTCAGACTTCATGTCATGACTTGCTTTAGGTATTTGACCAGCCAGTTTCAATTTTGCAGTACTCTGTGTATAAATTTATGAAGTCTTACCATTTTTATAGTCCTAATTTTGGCAGATTGGTGATTTTTATTGCTCAGTCTTCTGTTTGCCTGTCAGTGACTGCCCCAAGCTGCAGCAGCCCCTTTTGAAGGGGCTACTGCCTAATAGGAGACTAAGAATAGAACCTGACTGCCAGACATGTATTGTTGTTTTCAGTGCCTGTGCTGGAACATACCAGAGCAGTCACTTGACCATGTTTCTGTAAACTTGAAATGTAGTTGGTTTGAGGTGGTAAGCATGTGTTCTGAAGTTAAAGGTAGGCTTAGGCATGATACCAGTGCAGGTGGAAGTCTCTAAAGAGCATGTTGCCTGTGGCTTTCTTTTAGGCAAACTCGAAAGAAAAAATGGTAACACAGAGACCAAATTTGAAATTCCTACTGCAAGACATGGCTAGTAATACAGGGCTTTTTTTCCCAAAGATGCTCCCAGAAGTCAATATAGGCAAGATAATTTTTCCATGCAGTGTTCCAGAAAGGCTTATGCCAGGAGTTTTACGAGTTCACCAAAACAAATACATGAAAAGCAATTCTGAAATAGCTAGGCAGTATGGGAATGCTCATCCCAGTCTTCAGTGCATGGTGAGAAACACATGAGAATACAGTCATTGCTTCTGTATGAGTAATGTCTTTACGTGTACCTGTTCTTTTCATTTCCTGCTTTGTTCCCATTTTCAGCATGAATGTCACAGATCTGCTCTTTTACCCTGCTGAACTGAAAGTGATGCTCTGTAGCTGATCGTTAATTAGTTCTCTGTGTAAGAAAAGTGCCTTGAAGTCTAAGGCACTTGGCACTCTTGAATGCAAACATAATTGAATATTATCTCATTTATTTTACCTACTTAGAATGTAAATTTCTCAAAGCAAAAGTGGGAATAATGTATGTTCCATCTTGTTTTGCAAATGAATAATCAGGTATATGACTGGCCTAAAGGCACTCTAGGAATCTTCCAGTAGGGTCAGAAGTTGATCTGTATGCTTCATCTTCTCCAACCAATGAGTGTGGATTTTTTGGTGGAGAATTATTCTGATGTATCTGCTTTGCAGAACTGTGATCATGCTGTTCCACTTCTTTCATATATGGAGTTCTAGTGAGTACAGTGAAGTAGTTTGTTAAATATTATGGGTATAATTACATTAAAACATCAGGAAATAACTACTGTTCCCCAATTGCTTTGGGAGTTACTTGTGTGCAGTGGATGTTAATGAGAGCCTTCAGGCCTGCTTAACACAAGCTCGTAAAGAAGTTGCTGCTGCTACAGTGTTTAAGGAAATCAGGTTGGACTTCTGGGCCTTAAAGATAGAATTTGTAGCAGCTTAGGATGGTGAATATAATTATTTGCAGGACTGAAAGATTAGTTGGCTGCCATTCGGAACAGTAGTGTTAGCACTCTGTCCTTTTTGTCCTGGTACATCATACCAGCTTCATGTTTCAGAGTTAGTGTTGCTACTGAACAGTTGACAGTGATGTTAACTAAACCCAAGGAGCTTGAAATCCTGATGAATGTATTTGTGTGGATTCGTGTTAAATGTACTTCTGATCAGAAGCTTATTGGAAACCTTTAAAGTAAAAATAAACTGAAAGTAAAGATGTATTTGAAAATGGCAAGTAGTCCTAAGAAACTTATTTCTGAAAGCAAGAAGCATGGAAGGTGTATCTAGAGAGCAACTGTGGTGTCCATTGCTTGTATGTTGTGACTGCAATTGGTATGTGACTTATTTCTCAACAGATTTCGTCAGTCCTTTAAGTTGAAGCACAAAAGTTGCCCTTCATTGTGGGGAGAAAGCACTGGTTTAGAAGGCATCATAGAGCTGTTTTTAAAAACAAAAAAACCACCACCAACAACAAAAAACAACAAAAAACCCCCACCAAAACAAACAGGAAAACAACAAAACCCTAAACTCCACAGCCATAAAATAGTTTAAAGGTGACATTGAGTCACCATGGTAACTCTCAAGCTACAAATTCTGGTGTTCTTTCACATGGGAAAGTTCTAGAGTGGGGAGGTGACCTGGAGCAGGACTAAACTTCTCTGGTTAGAGGGCTGTCTTGGGGCAGAAAAAGACAAAAGACTTGGAGCCCACTGCTTAGAAGATGCATTTAAATTAAAGCTAATTCTGAAGTTACAGCATTGTTTTGTACAGTGTTTAGCAAAGAAAGGATGCAAAGATCTAGTTTGTTACAAGTGCAGAACTTTAAGTTCTATGAGTTGCATGGAGTTGGAGATTTGAGAGATCGTGAATGTTGTTTAGGTGATGTAAAATATTGACACTTAGAATTTTTCCCAAGGATTGCATTTCACTCCAGATTTTCCTCAAAGTAGTAGTTGCTTAGCATAGAATTGCAAAGTAAATATTAAATTTGTATTTGCAGTGTTTCTAGGATGTAAAAGAAGACAAATGGAATTAATATTTAAAAACTTGTTTGAGGAAACATTCCAGAACTTGCCAACAGAAACTTAAAATTAGGTTTAAAAGCTAATAGGCTTAGAGCAAGTGGTTTGATAGCAATGTGGGATGTTTGGAATCGTGCATGAGGGACATCTGTATGAAGGTGCTATAGGGCATCTGAGTTGTCAGCATGGAGCTGTTAGATACGAGAGAGAGTTTACTGAAGGCCTACATTCTTTTGAAGTTTAGAAAAATAGGTGGCAGGCGGGATAAATCTAAGTAGAGGTGCTGAGCAGTTAGAGAAGGGACAGTCTGTGTCTTGATTGCTAACATACATGCTTTCCTGGAGATTGTGTGTGTTTACACACGTGCAAATCCTTATCCCTGGAGATATTTAAAGGATGGGTACATGTGGTGCTTCAGGACATGGTTTAGTGGTGGTTTTGGCAGTGTTAGGTTAATGGTTGTACTCGATGATCTTAAAGGTCCCTTCCACTCTAGACTATTCTGTGCTTCTGTGACACACACAGAATGGATGCACAACCAACCAGTTGTGCAGCAGCATAGTGACTGCGAACAGGATCTCTGAAGAGTTTTTAGAACCTGGTGATGATAGACTGCACATTCAGTTCTGGTTACAAGTCAGTGTCTCCAGGTTCGTTCTTTTGGTCTATCTTATGAGTCTTTTGGCTAACAATGCCTTAACTTTTACCTGGTTACTTTTTCCAGTCCCAACTGTTGTGTTACTTTCAAAGGACACATCCCTCAGGTTTATGCGATTTGTGTTCTAAGAGTCTTAAAACACAACAACAGCAGCTCTTCTTGCTTATTTGTGGGGAAGCAAGGACAGGATGTGGGCAGAAGAGTTTTCTGATATGTTACTTAATATGAATTGTTGCTGTATCATAGGCCAAGTAGCCTACAGTTAGCATGAACATCTAAAACAGCACTAGAGGTCTGTGTTTAAGCAACTGAGTCGCATAGCAAGTATCAAAGGCTTGCTGTTACTACAAAAATTTCTACTTGCATGATTGCTAAATAGATAAAATGCTTATTAAAGCTGTCGGTAATCATTATTATTTCTTCCTTTTTTTTTAACAATTGGCTTGTTAAAGTCTTAAATGATAGGTTCATATTTCTAATGGAAAATTAAGCAATCTTGAAAACTATTTTCAGGATGAATAGCAAGAACTTTGTGATACTGGATAATGTTCCACCAGGAGGCATCTAACTGTCATTGGGAAGAATTTTTTTTTTTCCCAGCTGATGTCTACAAATTTTTTTTCTAGATTTAGTGGTAGGAGTTAAGAGTCAAATCAGAGTTCTTCTACAGTAGTAGTTTAGGATAGAGTGAAAGGCAGTATGCAGTAATATAGTAGACACAAAATGCTTGCATTCCTGAATGTGACTATTCAGTATGTGTATTGGTACTATCCTTCAAGCAAAACAAAGAGCATTTGCTGTCACTTCCTGTTGTCTTCAGGAGTGAAAGGGTACTACACTTCAAAGAGAACATCTCAGAGATGACATGTCTTAATAATTTGTGTTTTTAAAGAAAATGACAAAAAAGCTGCTTCTCCAAAAAGAGATACCAGCATCAATGTATGGCTTCCATAAGTGAAGTAATAAAGTCATTGGAATTGTTTATGTAATTGTCAGCTAATGAATCACATCCAGCAATAGATATGCCTGTGGTGTCCCTGTCCAAGATGAAAGACTTGATTCCTGTAATTGGTTGTTTTAACATTGAAAGAGGAATTAGGACCATGTGGTTGGGAGAAAATGAGAAATGGTTACTATTCTGAGAATTTATTTGTGATATTTATGTAGCAAATGTTTTCAGCAGATATTCAGGAATCACCATGTGGTTATTCTGACATATATTTGAAAGAAAAAGCCAAGTAATACCCCTCAACCCAGTCGGGACCACTGAACTACATAATGCTTTGTGTATTAAAGTTCAGAAAGAGAGTTGGAGCCAGTATCCTGGTAATCATATTTTCAACATGATTGATTTTGCTTGATAGCTATAGCTAAAATGTATGCAAGTTAGCATTGCTGAAAGAGTGAACTCTGAAGTTCACTAAAGGAGGTGCTTAATTTCAGCAAAGAAGGCAAAAGGTTAATATTCCTGCAGTACTAATAATTTCAAGTAGTCAAGAACGCTGTGAGTATTTCTACTAGGATGTTAGCTTGCAATTAAAGGATTTGATTTCTGCTGAAAATTTTTGCCTTGGACTCAAAGTTCTTGTTTACTCTTGTTTTTGTTGGATTCTGTCAGGTTAGGTTTTGCTGCCTCTTCTGCTGGGGCATGTGACTGCTGTTTATTTGCAAAACTCTGCCTTTTTTGAGGATGAACTGTGATTTTTGTTTCCATTCAGTGTAGTCACCTGCTGTCTAGTTTCTTAAGCTTTGCTGTGTTCTTCCTTCAAGAAACTCTAAATTTGACATTGTTGCAGTCAGGTCAGTGAAACTGGAAGGACACAGAAAAGTTGAGTTGCTGAGTTTCTTTATAACTTCTGCTGAGCTGACAGTTACGTTATAAATCCCATAGGCCTTAGTCCCTGCTTATTTACTTCAGTTAATTATGCATTCATTATGACTAAGACTCCTTACTGCTGAGTTTCCTGAGACTGATGTTTTTCTGGAGTAACTCAGTTATCAGAAAAAGTCAGTGTAGGATTTGACTTCTTCATTCTGGGATGCTCAGGATAAATTTGAGTTGTGATATAACTAAGGCAGGTTATGTGACTGTAGCAGCCTCTTGTGTTATATCTGTAAACTACACTTCTCTCAGGTGAAACACACGTGATTTGTATGACTGAAAAAGCTGATGGGGTAGGATTATGGGATCGAAGATATGCTGTGCAAGCGCACAGCTGCTACATAAGCAATGATAAAAGCTTCTCAGCTTCCATTTCTTGGTGAAATATTTGTATGAATATCTTGAAATAGTCACTGAAGCTTTCTCAAATGCTCCAGATCCCCTCCAGACCACATCTGCTGTTGTTTGTACCTATAAGTAAATGATAACTTCGGAGCTGTATTTCCAATGGTACTTGGTTCATACCTGGAGACAAAGAAAAACAATAGTGGATAAATATTTTCAAGTTAAAAATGTGCTTATGTATTTCGATTTTGGCTTTTAAAGAAGGTAGATAAGGGATTTTATTCAAGTATTTATAGTTCTTAGTTTAGGCATGCATGGCCCAAGGTCCAGGCAGTAGTGAGGCTAAGCATGTTTTCTCAGTAGCACACAGACACAAGTATTGAGTATGTACGTGTATAAAATGCATAGTTGGCTTCCAGATCAACACAAAAAACACAGCACTAATACAAGCACAAAAAGCACCAATAGCCTTATCCTGGTGCCTTTTCTGGATGGTCAAGCTGAATGTCTGCTAGTAGCAAACACATGCATGTATGTGGTATAGATCTTTCCAGTTACTGGGTTTAGACACTTGTTCTACCCTGAAACTGGTTTACAGGTCCATTTATCCCCCGTTGCCTCTTACACGCACACACTTATGCTCAGCCATCACTCCCCCCCCCTTCCCCCTGGACAACATCACAGGTTTTCCAGCAGCTCACTTGGGTCCCTCTTTTTCTCCAGCAGCCAACTCCTTTCGTTGCTTCACTCAGACATTCTGCCCTGTCCCTGGTTCCCAGGCCGTACTGCCAGTTTGCTGGCTAGTCCAGCTTGGTACTCCCTGTGATCACATCCTGACCCGCAAAAGACATTGCGGACCCACAGGCCCTGTGAACCTGTGGTCTGATTCCACTTGTCACGTAGATGTGCATGCACACTGAATAGAGCCCAAGGAAAAGAGTTACAAAAGGAGATTAATGAGCAGACAGGACAGACCCTGGTGATTCAGGGGAGAGCACAGCTAGATATACATACTGACCTGCAACCTGTTCACAGGGGACCTGTCCCTCTAGTCACGATAGATCTCTCTTTTCCCATGCTTGTTTCTCCCCAAGCCACTTTGATCCTTCCCTTTCCCCACTTTTGGTTCTTCCCCTAAACATTCCGTAACAGAACTTGTGCAATCCCCAAGTGCTTTTTCCCTGCACCTCATGGTAAATCTGGTAGCCCTGTAACATTCACACCTCTCAATCTGAAAAGCGCCCTGGAGAGGCCCAGTGGTGGTGGGGATGTGGAGAGAGCTGATGGTTCTCCTGTGACAGCCCTGGGGGCAGCTGTGTCAGGGTATTTAGGTGGGTTCCCCCACCTGCAAGTGTGCCTCTCTGCTCCTTGGTATGTGTGCAGAATACCTTTTTATCCCATAGCCTAACAGGGTTAACTCTGATATGTGCCGATATATAATCTCTGTAATCATTTGCAAACGCAGTTGAAAATTCATGGTAGAAGTTACTGGCTGGCAACAGAGGTGTGAATTAAAGTGATGCTGTTACAAAAGCAATACTTTGAAACATTACCTCAAAGTAGGGTATTTTAATAGCAACAGAACAGAGAGAATGCTAGAATAATTGCATGAAACTTTGTGGAACAGGCTTTGATAACAGGCTGTTGTAACAGTACAAATGCTCTAGCCTTTTAAATTGTAAAATTGATATTTTTTTTTTCCCTGGATGACTTGCATTTGTGTCAAGACTTCTTCTGTAGATATTTTCAAATAAATTTAGTTCTTAGTTCATACTTGACTTGTACATTTTGAAAGTTTTGATAAATCATCTCTTTCCTTTGGCAAGAACCATGAAGGAATAGTTAATCTCTGTTTTATATAAAGTAGGCATTGGACACCTTAAGAAATAGGGATTTATGGACAAGATCACATCATTTTAGGGCACACTGTTGATGGAGCTATTGATGGATTTATGGTATGACTGGAGAATGAGGCAGATTATGACACGGACCTTAAAGTGTGAAGTGCTTGGAGATATACAAGATTCAGGGATTAAAAAGGAGAAAGTTAAGTGCAAGCAGATATCCATCGCTTTCTTTGACAAGATAAAAGTAACCATTAGCATGCATATGTTTCAGTAAGCAAGTTACATTTGAAAAAAATTGGTGAATCCAATGTGATGCTTCTAGAAGATTGCATCGGTGAAAGAATTTTCTATCATGGTTCAGAGGAAGAGAAGCAGGAAACGAGTAGGCCTTACTCATTCTTCCCTCTTGAGCATTACAAACCTAAATAATAAAGTAACTTCTCAAAACATACTGTTGTATTGCACTGGACTATTTTAAGAATCTAGTAAACAGGATCAGGACTTGAATTTTTTTTTTTTCAATTTTATTTATTTAACGTCACGTAGGAAAGGGGGTACAATAAATAAAAGCTGAGATTCTCAGGCTGTGGAAGTAAGCATTTTAATAAGATAGAATTAAAAGTCTTTTATGCTCTGATCATTGCCTGCTGTTTTGATGCTTTTAGATATATTTGTAAAGATCAGAAAACCCAAGGGTTTTAGTGCACTTGGAGGTTAAAATTTTTGTTTTTTACTTGGGCCTGGGTTTTTTTGTAGAGACTGCAGTAAATGCATAGCTCTGAGATGAGGTTTCAAGTGTCAGGAATGTAACCATGTACTATTTTTACACTTGACCTCATTTCTATTTTCTTTTGCTAAAGGCAACAGGCGTATGTTGTTCTGTTGCTGCTGGAAGTGAGTTATTTAAATAACTTGAAATGTTTATGTGCAGTAAGCTTTTGAACTTTAGCACTGGCTGAAATAGTGAATATTTTGTTGTGGGCCACATTTTGCCTATTTAAAATTATATCAACTGTGACTTGATCTGCTTAAGAACTATAGCTGCAGAAACTACATTTGTGTTAAAAGGTTAGGAAGGTATGTTTCAGTTCTTGTACTAAAGCTGCTTTGTGTTTTGTTCTAAAAGAGAATTCTCTCTCCTGTCCCACAGTTATTGGTTGTGCTCTGTAGATGATACTGAAAGTAAAGGATCATCATATTTACTGTGGTTTGTTTCCTTCTGGTCACCACAAACTAAACTATTAAGCATTTCCTTTCATGAAGAGAAACAGGTTTTGTTTTAAAAATATTGATTATTCGGCTTGTCCTTTATGTCAAAGTGTCAGTTGGCTTATGATCAGGATAATGCTAAAATTTGCAGAAATGTTTCTGTCATTTGTATGCCTTTTGCTTTTTCAGAATAAACAGGATTAGATATTCCACAAGTGGTTTTTTTGTTTGTTTGTTTATTCTTTTTTCTTTTTTACATGTCTCTCTACAGTTCTTCTCATTCTTAACATTTGACTGTTAACGGCTTATATAAAACTGCTTGAAATGAGTATTCTCTGTTAAATACCCTTGTACAAAGCTGTGTATTGTGGCAATGAATTTTGCAGCCTGGTCACTCTGTAGCTCACTAATTCCTGTGAAATATGTGCACAGACAGCAGTTTCTCTTCTGAAAAACAGGTGCATGAATACAGACTCAGTGAATACCAGACATCTGTATATATTAAGCATCACTGATTCATAGCTCTCTTACGAAGTCCTGATATTTTAGTCTTGCCAGTGAACAAGCCGCTATTACCTGGTACCTCCTGTTTCTGTGGGTCTGTTAGGCCCTCTAGAGAAGCTTCTCATTTTTCTCCTTTCTACCAGTCAGTCTGTGATAAGTAGTACTCTGACTAGTTTATACTGGACAGGCTTAAAATAGTTGTAGCCTTGGAATAGGCAGAACTGTAGGCAGACAGCTCAGGAGCTGAGATCTTTAAAAAGAGTATGCTATAAGAGGACTGCCAGGTTCTTTCATGCACTTCTTTCATGTCAGAGGAAGGATAGGGGATCTTATGTATGTTGGACATTGGGTTAAGCTGACATTCTTTGCTTATGAGATCTTTCACTGAAACTTTGACAGGTCGCTAAGCCATCTTAGGCTCCCCAGAGGTGAGACCATTTTAAGCAGTGTCTTACAGACAAGCACCACCAAATGTTCTGGCTGGTGTGGGTAGAGAAGCAATTTTAATTGTTTTGAAATCTACAGTTGATGGCATATGACAGGGCACACAGAATTGGGGCAGAGCTAGTGTTCATTCACTCATAAAGGTATACATACAACCTCTTGAGATGTAATCACCAGTTTGCATATAGCTGATGTCTAATGGTAACCAACAGACTGGTAACTAGTCTCTTGTTGACATCTTATCTTTGCATACTGTGAAAAAAGTATACCATGCTGCTCTGGTCAAGTACTATTACCAGGAACTGTCTAGTTCCACCACTCAGGCTGCATCATACACTGCCATAGACATCTGTTCTTGTCATTGTCAATCAGGTATTCCAACTTTTGTTAGCAGTTAACACTGCTCTCTGAAATTATTGAAATAATTTAGATTATTTTTTTTTTTTTTTAGATCTTGAATACAATATCACTGGACTGGCACATAGCAAATTTTGGTTCCTTAGTTGTTCTGATAATACTAGCTAACAGCATCTTGCTGCTTTGGAAAATGATTTTCAGACCACTTAAGAGACTATTTTTTTATCAACACTTCCGTTCGTCAGCTTCAGAATGAGGAGGAGCTGGTTCTGGGAACTAAGCAGCAACTGGTTATTAATACTGTTCTATCAGTAATGGTAAACTCTTTATGCCTGACAGACTAATGCCTTCTGTGCAGGTAATAATGTCAGGTGCTTAAAATCTCATAGGACTGTTGCAAAGATGGGCTCATCAGAGTATTTCAGAGCTGTTTATCATTTCATCAGCCTCTCATCCATGGAGGCTTTTTCATTTTACAAATAAGCATTTCTTAACAAAGGTTTTATGGCAGATACTGGCTAAAACTTGCTGTGAAATGACATACTAGCAAATCCTTTCAAGAGAAGGGAGTGTTTCTGTGCTTGGTTGCAATTAAAAGCTTTCTGCAACATGAGTGACTAGATTAAAAATGTTTGTAGGTATGCAGATCCCAAAGGTCTCGTGTATTTGAGGTGGGCAGTTGGGGGAAAATAATTTTATTCAGATGACCAACAGATAACTCTTTATTAGCAATTGAGTCAGTAGACTAGGGCAGTGAGACAGCTTTCCTGTCTTTCAGCAAGGAGTTTTTAGAGGATATAATTAAGAAATGTCAGTTAATGGCTGTTGTGGTTTCAACTGGGATGGAGTGCTACTTTTTGGATTTGGGATAAGAAATAGTGTTGATAGCACACTGGTATTTTTGGTTATTGTTGAGCTCTCAAGGCCTTTTCTGTTCCTCACTCTGCCCTGCCAGTGAGTAGTCTGGGAATGCATAAAAAGTTGGGAGGTGACACAGCTGGGACAGCTGAGCCCAACTGACCAAAGGGATGTTCCATACCATTATGACATCATGCTCAGTATATAAAGTAGGGGGAAGAAGAAGGAAGTGGGGGATGTTTGGATTTGCGGGGTTGGTCTTCCCAAGTAACCATTATGTGTGATGGAGCCCAGCTTTCCTGGAGATTGCTGAACACCTGCCTGCCAATGGGAAGTGGTGAATGAATTCCTTGTTTTGCTTTGCTTGTGTCTGCAGCTTTTGCTTTACCTGTTAAACTGTCTTTACCTCAACCCATGGGTTTTCTCATTTTTACTGTTCTCATTCTCTCCCCCATCCCAGCTGGGTTGAGTGGCTGTGTGGTCCTAGCTGCTGGCTGGGGTTAAACCACAACAGTGGCCCAGAGGACATTCTAGGATGTGGACACTGAAGCGCTGGGTCTGTGGTGACCATAGTGACAACTATTGGCGAATCATAAGCAGAGCCATAAATAGAGACCACAGCTGAGGACTTGTTCTCTTGTGGGTATAGGGCTGCTTTATTGCTTACTGGGTATAGAGCTACACCTTGAAATTTCAGAAACTATCATGTACCTAGGTTTCACCCCAGTATGGCAAACTACACTGCTAGCCATCTTGGGTGGAAATGGTGAACTCTTACTTCTTTGTTTTGAAGTAGGCATTCAGAACATGTTTATAAGGTGTTACAGATGGGACACTTTGTTTGAAGAAGAAACTGCTTCTGAAGCCTGGAGGCTCAGCTTTGCAAACATGTTTTGGTTCCCCAGATTTTAAGCAGTAAGGAGAGCTGAGTCAGGATGTGGTGTTAAGCTGCGTGTTGAAAGTTCCATCCAGGAAATACATAGGATTCTTTGCTTTGCTTTGAATAAAAGGTAATGAATTTTAAAGTCTTTATCAGCATACCTGAAAACAGGTCTGGCATATAGAACTGGTATATAGAAAATGTTCCTTTCAGCATTAGAGCCTTGCCATCATGTGAAGAAGGTAGATAGAATTTCAAATGAGAAAAACAAATCCAGTACAGAAGAAAACATAGACTGAGAAAGGAATGTATCCCACTCCAAAGAAGGAAAAAAAAAAGTGTGTGGTAGTTTCTTTTTTTCCTGGGTGGGCAACCAACAAAATTTGATGTTATTTTATTATTTTTTTTTACTTCTCTAAAACAGTTCCTGTGAACTCTCTGTTTAAAAAAAAAAAAAAGGTAAGGAAAAAAAGAAGTCAAAGAAGTCAAAAGGTTCAGCAGACATTCAGCAAGGTTGGTTGAAAAGTTACACCCTTGTGTAACTAAAAAGGTTAAGGTCATTTGATCATCTGTGCTTGTAACTGCTGATACACTGAAGCTTACAGTGGAGCACTCCACAAAATGTATCTTCTGGGAGAAATGCAGTACCACATGTGCTGTTTGTTGTGTTTAGGTGACTGGGGGTGGAGGAAGACTGAGAGCAAGCACACACCTGGAATCTTGTATAAACAGCTGTTGAAGGCCTAACCAGGAGGATCAGGGCTTAAGCTTACATCAGACTTGACAAACATTTTCTCCCCAAGTAGGTCAATGCAATTCAGGTTAAGTCAGTAGTTGTAGCTGTTTACATTCATTTGGCTTAACTTTAATCCTGTGGTCTGTTCCTTGTTCCATTGCTATATTACAAAGAACCTTGAAGTATGCTTTGTGGAGTGCATTACATTGGAGGGCTGACTGTACTTGTTTTTGTACTTGTTTCTGTTTAACTTGAAAAGCTTCTTGAAACAATCCACGGAACAGTAGGTTAGGAGCCAGTGTTTTTGAGTGAGATGAGTCTAGACTTCAGAAACTTGCTCGTTTCCAACAGAATTTTCCTTAATGCACCAAGTAGTAAGTTAATATATCCTGAAAACAACAGTTTTCATTCTTTCTAAACTATTTGGAGTGACAAAATAAATAGCCGTGGCAGTTCAGGTAGCAGAAGGCAGTTCAGGTAGCACCTACTTTTCCAAAGCACTTGGACTTTTTATTGCCTTTAGTAGCAGTTTAGCAGCAAGGCATATGTATAAAAGTTTGGGGAAAAAAAAAATATGTTTGTAAAGACTTCATTGTGAAATACCTGTGTCCCCCATAGTTTTTCTGATTTTTTTTTTTTTTTTTTTTGGTAGTCACCTACTATAATTACCTACAGCACTACAGTTCATATTTTGGTTTTCTTCAGCCTTTGCCTGATGAAGCTAATGTTACAATTTCTCCTTTCCTTTCAGATAGTAATCAATCATTCTGTTTATTCAAAAGGCCGTGCTGAAATCTTACACTCAGCTCTGCCATTTGGAGTTGAATTTCCTCTTGTGCGACACTGTTACAATACTTGGGAGGAAAGGAGAAACTAAACTGAAAACGAGGTCCTTTTGTCCCGTTCACTGACTCCTAAAACAAGAACAGGCAAAACATGAGCTTGAGTTCATTATGGCTGCAGGAGTGACATGAATTGAGTCTGAAGAGAAGCAGGTCTAACACTTGGTTGGTGGCCCAGGAGACTGTAAACCTCTGCTGATCAGAGTGGTGTTGCTGACTTCTGCCATGAATAGACTGAAACTGTTAAATGGACTGAAGTGTCACAGGCCCTTGTGTTCATTTGTGGCTAATTTCTTTCCTATTGCCAGTCACAGAATATTCCTTTTTGGGGAAACTTAACAGCTGACTCCTATGTCTATAATGAGTAGCTCAGTGGTTTATTGTTGTCTCTTCCCTCTTCTCCCCTACTGGGTAAGGGGAAGGTTCACCAAGCAATTTTGTATGCTGTCGATGAGTTTAAAATAACATATTACAGTCATGATTTGGTGTGGTGTGTTGTGCTCCAAGGCCATATCTTAGTGAAAATAGTTCTGAGGAGGAGACTTAAAATAGGCTGATCCCATTTATTATATTTTCATTTCTGTTTTTCATTCTTCAAAACCAAGCAAGATTCAAGTTAGTAGGCTCAAATAACTTGTATTTTTAAGGAGTCATCTGTGCAAAGTCAGGATGTGTCAGTATTACAAGCTATTAAATTTGTAAGGTGTTGGACATGATGGATTTAGCAAAGGCATGGTTTTGTCTGTCAAAATAACTGAATGCCTGGCTAGCATGGTATTTAATCTGTATTTAAGAGAGTTTGCAAGTCCTTAGAGACCGAATGAATTAATTTGAAGTGCAAGTATATTTGTAAAAATTATGAAATATGGAAAACGGGTCCCTTTGAAAGCTGGCAAAAAAAGCCTTTGCAAACCTTACATCTGGTCACTAACTTCTCAGACAAGAATTTTATGTAAGTTATAAAATGGTGAAGAATTAAAATGCACTCGAATTGTCAGCACTCTTAGATTCACATAGCCAAAGAACACCTGTTCAATCAATATGACTATTAAAAAAAAATCAGAAATTATTAATTATAAGGAATACCAGTAAAATTGGTTACAAGTTAGGTCAGAAACGGGTCAGAGATGCTGTGATAGTTATGTGGATTTTTACAGAAATTGGAAAGTGTGATGACATTTCATTTTTATTGTGAATGAGAAGAAACTTCAAGATAAAGTCTTTCAACTTGTAAAAATAAATTCATGAACGGTGTTGAATGAGAAACAGTTTTTTAGTTAGTGAATGAACCTCTTTATTCAAGATGAAATTGAAATTTTAACTCCTAAAGTACAATTTCTGTTGGCTTCTATATTGCAAATGTTCCTAAGTCTAAAGGCAATTGCTGCATTTTCCTAATGTTTGTGCACCTTTCCTCTTCTGAAATTTCTATACCTCTTAGTGTAATAGGCATCAGAAAGCTGCTCATGTTCTTTGTGAACTGCATGTGTTTCAATTTCGGTATTGGTGAGCTTCACAGGATGCTTTCTGTGAACTATGCAACTGCATAGAAAGTAGGTGTGGGTGTCATCAGTAGAAAATCTTGTACTACAGTAACTTTAGCTGTCAGATAATACCAAGAATACACAATTACGAAACACCTAAATTTTAATATATTCACTACGCTTAACCAGAATTAATTTCTTTATTTCCTGTAAATAACATTTTCTCATTTCATGTGGAAGTAGTAAAGACATTTTTGATAGAAACGATAGAGCTTTAGGTTAGAGGATTGCCTTTTTCCATCTGAGGGGTTTGCTCATTTGCCTGCTTACCGGTTGAGAGTAGATAGTTGGTGAAGTTCTCCATCTGCTGGTGCGAGGTAGTGAATGCACTCTGCGGGTAGGGCTGGAAGCAGTATTTCTGCTTTTCAAATGTAGCAGTTGCATTAGTCTTCAAGAAATTCAGTTCTTACATTTACTTTTTAGTTAAAATTATTTCCAAAGATATCTCAAGACAATAAGGAACTTTTTAGGGTGAAGGGATGGCAAAAACTGTTGTTCTAGTCACTCTAGCATATTTAACTTGTTAAGTATCATTTGATTCAGTAGTTCATTGAATTCCTAGGTTTGATGCAAGTGCAGACAAACGAGCAGGGCTGGAATATTTTTAAAAATAATTTTTTACTTAAAATAATAAATCCTCCCTCAAGTTCCACATTTCCTGTCTAAATTGTCCCCTAGTTTTTTTGCAAATAGAAAAGGATGTTCCTGTGCCACTAACTGAAGACACACAGGCCTACTTATTCTGCTGTGGAACACTAGGATGTTGAGAAGTGCAGTTTTTCTACTTTCACCAGAGGTTTTCCTGCTGGTTGATAATTGTGCCTGGTTTTACCTCTTTCCACTCCAAGATGTCAGTGAGAATTGGTTTTCCTTCAGACAGAAGCAAGCAGCTAAGTGGTGAACGATCATCATTTCCCCCATGATTTTACCAGGGTTCTAGCAGCCCTGGGCATGGGCAGTCTGCCCCCCCCCGCTCCCCCCCCCCCCCCCCCCTTTTTTTTTTTTTAAAGTATGTTTGTAATTAAGGAGAAACATTGACTGTATGATCTGGTAATTTGAGATTGTGTGCTTGAAATTTTAAACCTAGCTGTATATCTTAGCACTGGGGCTATATGGCTATTTAGCTTTATTAGTGAGTTGGTGTTTTGTGTAAATTAATGCAAGGCAAGATTAAGAAAATACTTCTGTCAGTCAGAACTGCAAATAGAAATGAGGTTTCCTTCGTTGGAAGACTTGTTTTGTGATGGCCATCTGGACAGGGGAGGGATAAGAATTGTACAACTTCGGTGTTGGATGCTGTAGAACTGTGTGTTTTTTTTTTTTTTTTTTTTTTAAAGCAAGAAGAAAATAGCAAGCCAAAACAAATTTCAAAGTTTAATTGTAATTCTCCCTCGTGCAGGATTGTGAGCATTTTTACATATGCCCTGTCCTCTCAGAACCGGTCTTCAATAGTTTTAGTACTCTTCTGATTCTGAGCTTGGTGTTCAGAAAAGTGAATTTATTCATTGGACTACAGTCCAGCACGTGAGCACATTTTTTGCATTTGCAAGGATGTTACAGTGCTCTACTTCAGAATCATTGCTGTTTGCAGTTTAACCCTTTGGGAAAATGGTTCAAACTCCAAAAGTCTTTGTTCAATGTTGCAATGGGGGGAAAACCCCACCAAATTTGCAGTTGCTTGTAGTTTCTGGAAGTTTCCACTTGGTTTCATGGAAAGGTTTGAGTACTGTTTCGTTAGAGACCTGTTAAACGTGTGGAAAAGGATTCAGAAGTACTCTAAGAAGGTTTTTCTTTAAAGTGTTTAGTCATAAAAACTGTGTTGCATTGATCCCCACAATGTAAACTTAGGAACCAGCTTACCTCCAATAACTTAAAAGACTTTGTTTTGGGTGTCTGGATTGTGTATGTGAATTCCTGACTTGTGAATTCGCACAAGTAGGCATGTACAAAACAGTAATTTGCTGAATTGCGTTGGAGTATTCTCAGATACATTCATATTTTTAAAAAGAATGCTTGGTGAAATGCTTGTTTGAAGAGGCAGTTGGAATTTTTTAAAAGGTAGTACTCAGCAATGAAGTTGAAGAGTCATGGCTGAGTGTATGTCTGGTTGTTCCGTGGTTGTTTTTTTTCTTTTTTTTTTTTTCTTTGTTAGCAAGGGTCCCTAGAACATGCACCAAGATTCATGATGGTTTCTTTTTCTTCTTCTGGCTATCTAAGCTGACTTTGTAAATAATGTTAACTAGCACACTTTGGGTACTCTATTCTTCTAGAAGTGGTGGATTAAATTTGTTTTCCTTTCTTCCCATCTTCTGTTGGTGTGTTACTGGTAATTCGTGCAACGTTAAAAATGTTAGCATCTGGATTTTATGAGTTCAGTGATTAGTAATGTAATAACTGCAGGTAAAAACAGATCTGAAGAAACTACTTTGAAGTGAATATGGTGTGTAGCATTCATGAAACTTGCTAGTTGTTTGAGAGCTGGCAAGCTGTTGAAAACTTCTGGGTACTTAAGGAATTTGTATTCCTGTAGTGAATATGGCAAGCGTTAGGGGGAGCTCAGGTACTCGGAGGAGGGTTTTTCTGTGCTGAATCCAGAACAGACCAATGTGTGGTTGTGTCTGCGCTAGTATTCTGGTTCAGCTCAAAAGTGAACATCTGTGAGAAGCATCTCCTGGGAATCACCACTCACCTGAGTTTGTCTCCCACTGGGAGGTGATTTCAGAGGATGTAAAACCAGTTCCTTTCAAATGTAACTAAGTTGGTACATGCTCCAACTGCTGTTGGACACTTTGTTCTCAGGCTGGGACTGGAGCTACTCCAAAGAAAATTGCTGCCCCCTCAAATATATGTAATATGGGTGGTACGTTCTTAACACTGTGGTTTTTACAGTATCTGTGCAAACTCTTAAGCTTCATTGCTAACTAATGTAGATAGCCTGTGTTCGCATATTAAAGATAAGCTGGAAAACACTGGATTGAGTTAAAATCTGAAGGGCAAGTTTTTGATTAAGTACTAGGTGTTCTGACTCTTAACAGTTCTGTTTTGTAAGGTGATCCAATACTTAACAATATTTCACCAACCTCTAAGACTTGTTGATTTGCTTCTCTTTTGAAACTTAAGTTATGTAAACATATCTATTTTCCAGGATTCGTTTGTGATGTGCTTCTGAAAGAAGAACTGAGAATCCATTACATACTTACACTTTTGGGAAAACTCTCCTCCTAATGTATTTTGCAAACTAATTGAATTATCATAGAAATTCATCATGGGAGGAGCTGTGAGTGCTGGAGAAGACAACGATGACTTAATTGATAACTTGAAAGAAGCTCAGTACATTCGCACTGAGAGTGTGGAGCAAGCCTTCAGAGCAATTGATCGTGGTGATTATTATCTGGAAGGATACAGGGACAATGCTTATAAAGACTTGGCCTGGAAGCATGGAAATATACACTTGTCAGCACCTTGCATTTATTCTGAAGTCATGGAAGCACTGAAGCTTCAGCCTGGATTATCTTTTCTAAATCTGGGTAGTGGAACCGGATACTTGAGTACAATGGTGGGACTAATATTAGGTAACTTGAACATTTTTTTATTTTAATATAGTGTTTCTGCATATTTTTAGAAGATTATGCAAGCCCTGTAAAACTTTACTTTTACTATGTCTAAACCGACAGTACTATACTTAAGACTGGGTGTTTGAGGTGTTAAAATGGTGTTTGAGGTGTTAAAATAGTGTATGTTACCTACAAGCTGACACTGCTGTTTAGTGCCATTTCATGGAATGTTTTTGAAGAGAGGCAGTTGTTCCTGCCTGCCTTTCTGTAGTCTGAAATTCTTGGTTGAAAGGAAACAGTCCTTTTGTTGCTTAAAAGGAAAAGGCACAGAGGAACAATTTTTGACTAAAATTTTAATCTGTGTTTGTATCAGATTTATGCCCTTACTCTAGGTTACTGTTTTGATCTTCGGTTTATGGAAAGAAAAAATTAAATTGTAAAGGCTAATGACTCTTGAAGAAACAACTGAAAAAAAATATCACTATGCAAACAATTGTTTTAAAATATGGTCACTTTGAGAGAGTTTGGGGATGTAGGCTGATAAGACTGTTTAAGCACTGCAGGTCTGCAGGTTTTAAAAATTATTTTAACAAAAATTATTCTAACAATTTAGCACTGTGGTTTTTTCTTCTGTTTTCAAATACATTTCCTGAAATACTGCTGTCTAAATTTAAAAACCTACGTTAGAAGAATTCTCCCCCCTTCCCCAATATTTAAATACAGAGTGTGTGTAGCAACAAATGTTTTTTTGAAGTTATTTCACTTAATGAAATTAATTTATTTATTTTAGGATGTGGTTTTCAGAGATGTGATTTTATTGACGGTATTACACAGAGTTTTCAGGAATTATGCTTATTCACAGATAAAAAAGCAATAGAACGTTGCTTTTGCCCTTTTTAAGAGTGTTTCTGAGAGTAGATATTTTTGGTTAGATTGTCACATTTAAAGTTTAGAGTTCTATTTCAGTATTAAAACAATTAGAGGGAAAAATGCAGCAGTATTACTAAAATGTGTGCTCAGGGTAGCGAGTGACAGTATTCATTTATTTCTCTGCCTTGTGGAAAGCTTTGTTATTTCATTATTCTTATGATGTTTAAAAAAGAAGTTGTGGCTTATGTATATTGCACTTGTATCTGTGTATTTATCTAAGCTATTCTGAGTGGCTGTTGGGCGGCTGTTGTATGCTTTCTGGGTTTGACCTCTCCTTATCAAGCAGAATTCCTTCAGAATATTATATGTGGAGTTGAAGAAATTAAACAGGAAAAGACTTGTCTTCTGCAGAGGGTGAGATTGGCTGACAGCCACCGAGGAGCATGGTCACACTGCAGATGTTCCCACTGAGCCAGCTCAGGTGCTGATAGTTCTCTAGCAGTGCTGAGGAGCCTGGAGCAGTGACTGCTCAGCTACTTACATACATAGACATTCCATGTTTCTGTAGTGCTGTACCCAGTCCCCAAAGTCTGCCTAGTGTTGTACTGTGGTTGGAGTGCTAGGTTGAGGCATGGAAGGTATAAATACAATTCATGTGCCTTTATTTTCTTACTCTGCTCTCTTTGATAAAATTACTTGTTACATATAATCATTCTTCTTTATTTTTGTGATTGTTTTAAACCAGGGAAGGGCTACTTTAACAAAGAAAAATAAGTAATTTTCAGACAAATAAACCAGATATATTTTTAAAAGCTAATATTTTTTTTTTTTAAAACTGATCACAGTGTCTGCACTGCAATTAGTAACAAAGAACCATGTGATTTTTGATAGTAGTTGGGCATCTTTCAATTTGACAATATAGTGATTAGTATTTCTGTCATGTTGGCAGTGTCAAAATGACTAGATTAAATTAGCAAATAATTTGAAACTGATAAACACTTGAGTATAGCAACATACTAAATTCCCCCCTCCCCCCTGAGTTTAAACTAACTATTGTTGATACTGTTAAAATGTAAACGTAGTTCAGACTAGGTGGTGGAATTGCTAGCTCATGCTGAAAGAGGCCAGTTGACTTTGGAGAGTAACACTGAAGTTTGTTTCACATTTTTAGATTAGCTGATTCTTTGCTTAAATCTACAACTGTGTCTTTCCTGATGAAAGAAGAGAACCTTTTTTTCATATTTCTGTTCACATTTTGAATCTTAATGGTGTGTCATGGGGTTGTGGTGTCTTGCATTCTTAAATGTAATTTCAAGCTGTGGAGCAACTGACATTTACAGGGTTTTTCTTAGTTCTTTGCTTTTGAAAATTGAGTATTGAAAGGAATGTATATGTGAATTTTGGGACAGATTATGTTAATGTGTTTTTCATTTAAATTATGAGGTTAAAGGAATGGTGTTTTGGTTTTTTTTTTTTTTTAATTAAAACATACCTTGGAGGCTACTGCATGCTGCAGAACTGTAACTACACTGGTGAGAAACGTCATAGTTTGTTACTGTGCAAGGGAACATTAAATAATTAAACAGCTAGTAAGGGATTGCCTGTGCTAATGCTTTTCATAATGTGATAGATAATAAACAAAATTTACAATAGGTATGAGTGTCAACAGGAGGTACGTGTTGTCACAAGTTCCAAGAACATCCCTTGAATGATCTATATACCTCTTGCCTGCCATCAGAGAGGTCTTGTGAGCACTACATATGGTAACCTGTTGGATTGGTTTTGGTTTACCTGGTAGAAAATGTTCCAAACTATGTTAAGAATTGCAATTATTAATCATTTAGTGGTGTATACTATTTTTTTTTCTTGCAGTAACACGAAACCTTTCTCAGTATAACCCTAGATGTATTTTGTTAATCGGTGTCCAAGAAAAGACAAATTGAATTCTGTTTCATTGGAGTAACATCTTTAAGCTAAATATTTAGGAAAGATTTAGAATGCAGTAGAGGATATAAGTACAAGTTTTGTCTAATCTTATTGATGTTTACTTTCCCTTCTTCCCCTTCCCTCTCTCTCTTCCAATCCTGTGCTCCAATGACTAAAGTCCCTGGTCTATGAGTGCATGTTAAGTATAGAATCCCCACAGCAAATGTGACTATTTGATTCAGATTCCTGCCTGATGTGGATAATCCTCATAATACTGTCTCACGACTTCTTCTTTTTCCTGAAAAATAGCATGAACTTCGCACACAGATTGACTTGGAAATATACTTGGATTTGATTGCAGGAAAGCAGTGATGGTGATGGGATTGTGATGAGTGAAAATAACATGGTCAATTTCAATGTTCTAGACAGAAATTAATTATTATGTAAGTAAACCAGGAGCAGACTTCTGATTCTGGAATCTGCAAAACAGAAGAGCAGGTGTGGCTAAGGGGTGTAATATCTGATCTCTGAATTGTCCAAAGCTGAAAATTTTGCCACAGTAAAACTTTGCAAAATATAAATACCAAAATACAGACTAAATTATAATTTGAAATTGTTGTATTCCAACTAAATCCTGTGTTGAAAAAGAAGTTGCTTAGACTGACTTAAGTGTAGTCAGATCCATTTTTTTTCTGCGTGCTTATGAGGAAAATTCATACTATCAAATTCTTGTGCCACAGTTCTGTCCCTGTTCTTTCATTGATCCTTTGGCCTTTTACCTTCCTCTTAAGCGTTGGTAATGCAGATGCAAAAATTAATTTCGTCTAGCGGTGTTGGGAGACTTCTGTGTTTTATGTGATATTAGTGCTTCCACAGACAGAGGGTATCATGCTGTTCTGTGCAGTTATGCTGTGCTTAAAGGGAAAGGGGAAAAAAAACAACCAAACAAACAAAAAAAAAAACCCAAAAACAACAAAACCACCACCATGCTGTTTTTATTTACAGGACCTTTTGGAATAAATCATGGAATAGAGCTGCATTCAGATGTGGTAGAATATGCCAAGGAAAAATTGGAAAGCTTCATAAAATACAGTGATAGCTTTGATAAGTAAGTATCTAATTTGGCTAGTTCACTTTGCAGCAATATTTTTTGTTTTTAAACTGAGTGCATCACTGGTTATGACTTTGGAGAGGGGAGAAGAATGGCATCACACAACCAAAATGTAAAACTTCTAGTTTGTGACACTAGTTCATGAGGTAAGTTAAAGCTTAAGAAAGCATGCTTTAAAAGTGTGGGAGTGTTTCTGCTATGTAATACTTAAAAAGAAAAAAAAAAAAATTTCCCCGCATTTTGGCGGGGTGTATACATACACACGCACATGTATGTATGTGCACGTACATGCATACATACGTACTTAAGAGAATGATGCGATATGCCGGTGTCTTCGCATGTATAGAGTAATTTATATCCATTAAGTCAGTTTTTATTATATAATTGGTCATCATCTTTCTTTACAGTATTAACTTTTTTCTAATCTACCACTGTTGATCTAGACACAAGTAAATTTATCCGATTGTCTTCATGTTTTGTACCTGAAGAGATGGACTTAAGAATATTCATTTATGCTCATGCACACTCATTTTTACTGGTACACTTCTGGGTTACAGGGCTTTGAACCTTATTGGTTCTACATACTCAACAATTTTTTTATTAGCAGTTTTAAGTTTGCCCATAAGAATCTGGATCTTGTGCCTCTCTGTCTCTGTGAAAGGGAAAACAAGGTTCTAGCCAGAGCAGTTCTCTGTACAGACTTTCTCCTTACAGGCAGTAAGTTCTCCAACAGTGATTATCACGTAGCTCCTGGAAATGCAGAAAAGCTTTTAACTTGTAGGAGTAGCCTAAGAATCTCGCGCCCTACACTTCTTGTATTCCTCAGTGGACAGCAGAGAAAATTCTTTCTATCCCTTTACCTTTGTTGTAATGTGCTTTATGAACTGCCATGCTCTTGGTTACGTTGGCTGGAGCTCAATCCACTTCTTTCTGTACCACAAACTTCGGGAGCTCTGGGCTGATCACAGGCCTTCCTCTTTATGCTCCTAAGTAATGGAAGACTTAATTAGAGTAGATAATTTAGTTTAAAGCATCATCTTAGTGTTACCTGTATCTGAATTCTCTTCTGTGCTTCTGATATTGGCTAGATGATTTTAGTACCATGTTCCCCCATTATAATAAATTATGTAAGACAAAATACATTTGTTTCATTACTACTGTCTTAATTTTAATACAAGCACTTAGGGTAGCTGAAGTTAACATGTACAGAAACACCATAAAAATGGTTTCAGTCTAGAACTTTGATGCATTTACTATAATCTGTTGTAAAAAAAATATGTAAAATGTGGTCACTCATGATCATTACTAATACTGCATTAGTGGCTCTATTAAGTCAGATGTACCCGCCAGCTAACCAATTCCTGTGCATACCTGTACTCCGGCATTCCTGTATGTGTGTGTACTCAGACATACAAAAAGCTGGTTTTGACCGAAATACCTTTCCAATCTGGTGATACGTTTATGTACAGAAATTAGGAGAAATTGAGTGAAGGGGTAGGAAGGAAATGTTATCATTTAAACAAAATCCAATTAGGATATTTATGTAAATGAATATCAGAACACTGGGGTTTATATGTTAAAACATGCAAGAACTGGAAGAGAAACCTAAAGTTGCTAAACTTGGCATAAGCTACTTCGATGTTGTATCTATATTGTGTTTGAAGGAAATAAGTAATTGTACGTAATAAATGCTCTAAATAGTCTTAAAGATGTGTATTTTCCCCTAATTCAGTGAAGGTCGGCTCTGGAGACAGTCTTGTTAATGCTGTGTGCTATTTACAATGATAATTGAATTGATATTTAGTTATACGGTTTCATTCCAATCAGGGGAAAAAGTCAGTAGGTTGGGGAATATCATCTAAGATTTATCACTAATTTGTATATTATAATCTTGTCATATGCTGTTTAACAATCCACCTTTTCCTCACAACAGTAAAATACTAAGCAATGGCTACACAAACACCCTCCTCACCAACCTAACAAAACCTATACTTCTATGAAAGAGCTTTTTGATACAAATCTACTTGGTAATAGCTGCACTGCAGCTGACATGATACTGATTGGCTGTTTGGATTTTGTGGTTTGTGTGGGAGTTTGTAACTTGTCTGCATAGCTGATTCTGGCTAACTGCTTTCTTTGTAAATACTCTGTGTTTTAATGAAGATAGTGTGTGGATTTTTCTGTTATGGGCTTTTATATTCTGTTTTTTTAATAGAAGTGAATTTATACAGCATGTCTTGAATTTTTAATCTGCCTCTCGAAGTAATGTGCTCTGGGTCAGTAAGTCTGGTTTTGATTCCTGTTTCAGTAATTTTTTCCTGCATCTTCATTTATAAGTGAAAGATATTTATCCAAAACTGTGCGGACGGTGGCATCTGAACTTAACTACTGATTTGGTCAGCTTAGTATTTGGATGAAAGACCACCCAAGAAAAAGGTGTGCGGTGTCTGTCTACTGTTGGAACACTGGTGTATACCTAGCAGGCGTCCTTACTGTTTGAAAATAGGTTTTATGTGGCAGACTGGTATGAATGAAGTTAATTGTCAGATCAGATGTGTGTGTGTGATGGGGAAGTATACCTTACACTTGCCAACCGCTTCTAATGAGGCTTGCTGGGGACAGGAGCACAGAGACCACGATCCATTTTCCTGGCAGTAATGGAGTTAAGCGGATGGGGAATTCTGTAAAACTTTGCATTGCCACTTCCCTGCGTTCTTTCTTTAGTGTATAATGTTCTTCAGTCTGGTCTGAATATTTTAAGCAATCTCCTTTTGAAACAAAACCCAGGGATTTTACCTTATGGGAAGGTACTTGAAGAGCTTCAACTTAGATCCTAAATAAATATTTTGTAATTTTGTGGTGTTCCTTTGCTTGGGGCAATAGGCCATTGGCTTTGCATCTGACTTCTGCGTGGTCATGGTGGGGTTTTGCCTGATAAAAGCAAGATGGAATATCGCTTTGCCATTTTTACGGGGGAATGATCTAGTGGTGTTTGGTATAATACAACTTTTTTCTCAATTACTGCTAAGAATGTTGTTGAAATGTAATTAAATAACTCACTCTTCTTTAATTGGAGTAGGTGCTTGATGAAAGGCTGGAAGCAATGTAAAAATAGCATGTTCCGCTCTGGACTTTCATGTTTTAGCCACACTCTCTGCCTAAAGGGGGGATTGTCTACCTCTGGTAGCTGGGCTTCTCTCAGGTTTGGCCTCTTGAACTGTTCATCAGAGGAAGAGCATTTCAGAAAGACAAATAATTCTAGTAATCACTTGTATTTGTATCCATATCCCACCAATCTATTAAAATACTTTTCTTATAAATGGAGGTGGAGTTGTTCATTCTGAGAAGTAAGATGCTGTCTTGATTTTACTTGACAACATATGTTTGCCAATAGAAGCAAAGGAGAAGTGACATCTGAAGGCATTTGGAAGTGTCGTCATGGTTGAGGTACAAGGATTTTAGGTATAGACTAAAGAAAGTTCTCTGAGTCTGAAATACCCGTAAGGCTCTCTTTTGTTCTTAAAACCTTCAGGGAATGCATGCCAATTAAGGGGAAAAAAATCATTCCGTAAGAAGCCTCTATCTGAAACACATATGTGCAAGTACCAGGCCCCGCTTCACCTGTTTATTGAAGGGGAATGTGTTGTCTTTTCTGCTCCCAGTCAACTTCTAGACCTAGAATATCCAGCTTGGAGAGAGAGCCACAGGGCAAGGCTAGGTTGCCCATCTTCTAGCACCCTATCAAAAACCAAACCTGGGTAAGCTGGTGAAGTCCGTGCTGTGAAAGAAAATCACCAACCCTTCTCAAGATCAAAAGAAACCACTTCAATGGTAAGTGACAAGAACCCTAGTTCTACTTCTGGCATAACTGTTATGGGTGAAACTTCTTCCTGAAATCCTGTAGTAGGTTGTGATGGCATCGAAAAATAGTAAGCTTAATCTTCCAACGGAGTATATATTTTTCTTCGTCAAAGTTCAGGGCTCCTGCCAGGACTCTGAAGGCTCACTTTCTTTTCATTAAAGCAGATTTGAAACAGAGGTTCCTTGTACACACACAAAGAAAATAAAGCTCCTTCCTGCCTGTGCAGCTGGTTAATGATTGCATTAAAAATCTAAGCAGGAAAAGCAAACTGTCTTGAAAACTCACTGGTGCCTTTCTCAGTTTAAATCTGATAACTCAGTCTTAGTTTCAACTAATTGTAAGTAATGGGTTTTTTTAGTGGTGATGAATTCTTGTTGAGGTTTAGTCTAACCAGAACAACACAGGGACTATGAGAGTTCTAGTGGGATTCTTTGGTGCCAGAGGTTATGTTAAACAAAAAGGAAAGGAAAATGGGCTTTTGGAATATCTCTATTGTATTTAGAGATATTAAAGAGAAGTACTGTTTCTAATCCTACACCTCATAAACCAGAAGGCTCCAAAAAATCACAATTGAATCTACTCTTACCTAGGAAGGAACTAAACTTGCATTTTTAAAATATTTGATAGTTGCAGAAATATGTATTCTTGCCCTCTCAGAACAACACATAAAATAGCTTTTAAAAATAAATAAATCCCATAGTGGACACTGCCTTTCTTTGGAAATCTCTCATTGCTACAAGTTTTCATAGTATTTAGAGTGTATGTTACGTTTAAACTAGTGATGACAATGCTCAGTGCATGGTTCCTATAAAATCTCTTGCTTTACAAAAACCCACAGTATAAAATATGACAATTTCAACCTGTAAAACCATTTTTCTGCTTCAGTAAAAAAAGAAAGCAAATGCTCTTCTGTTTCTGTAAACAGATAAGTTGTTTTCCAGACTTATATCCAGGGATGTGTTAGGGCCTTGACAATATCTTGAAGTGATAGACATTTTTTCTCGCCTCCCTATTGCTGTCCACCTTTCTTAAAATTCACTGTGGAATTGATAAAAAGTATTCCTTCGTTATAATTTTTCATTTTATTGCTAAAGTTTAGATACAGTACATTATGAAGCTAAAATATTGTAAACCGCTGTTGAAGGGAGAGTGAGATTAGGTGGAAGTATTTTTAAGAACGGACGTTTGTAGTTTTTCTTCAGAAATAATTGAGTAATGTGTTTTGGTCCAGTGAAACTGATGACGATATCAAAAATTATGAACAAGATAGCTGATGTTATATAATAGAAGAACCAAGACAATTTTATTCAAAAATGGAGATAACAAATACAAGCAAAGTAGAGGTACAGGTTTCTCCTTACTGTCCCTACAGCACTGCCTGGAAGCTGAAAAAAATGTTCAGGACAAAATTACTGAGTAGAAGTTTTACCAGCATCAGTTTTGTCTAGTACTCTAATGCTTATTAAAATTACTGTTACTGTAATTGGATGCAAGGGATTTAAAAGTTGTCATTGTAGATCTTGTTTAATATTTTTATGTGTTCCTGCTTGTTCCAATGTTTGTAGTGTACATGAAGAAGGTCTCACGAATAACAATAATAGGTGTGTAAGTTTTCAACAAAACATGCTAGCAATCCATGGATGTGCGTTTATACATGAACTAAAGACTAGTTCAGAGAGTTTGAAAAAATGCTTAAATGAGATGGAATGAACAATGGAGAAAAATACAAAAAAGCGTTTTGTCCCACTTAATAGGAAAAGAATTAACACTCTTTAAAAATAATTTTTCCATTTTAACTGATGTAGGTTCAAGTTTTTTAGCTAGTGATTTAATCTTAAATAGATATCACTGACAGGATGTAACATAGGAAGTATTTATCGAGAAACAAATGGGAAAACCTTTTCCTGCAATATATAAGAAGTAACTTTAAATCTCATTAATCGAAGTTCTAAAGCACTTCTGCAGTTGAGTAAAATGAGAAAGGCTAATGAGGCATAGAAGTCAAAGTATTTCATTATTCTGCTGCATGTTCTTGTGGCATGTTATATCACACAAAGCCATATGAGTATTGACCTTCATCTCTGGTTTTCAAAGAAGATAAGTTTTATGTCATTTAAAAACCTGAAAAATTGACTTAAATGATCTGAAAGCTTCTTCAAGGTTTCTTTCAGTGAATGTTTAAACAAGTTCTAGGAGTACTTAGAGTAAGATTACCGATTTATGAAATTCTTACGTTTGACATAGGAGAAGCTGTGAGAGTATTGTCTTTTTAATGCAAATGGACAAAGGAGCCAGAACTTCCTAGATTAAATTTTATGTCCTAGATTAAGTTATATGTAGCTTTTTGGTCTGTGTCTTACAATAACCACAGGAAACACTTTTCAGCTGCTGTAGCTGTGTTTTAAAAAGATAGGCCATTTTTTTGTTTGTCAAAAGAGTAAGTAACTTTTAAACCAATCTGCCAGAACTGACTTTTTTTTTTTTTTTTTTATCCTCCCTTTGTCCTCCATCCTGAGGAGTCCTTTTCCTGAAAATACAGTCAACAGTATGTTAGAATTAGGACAGCAGTATATTAGTATAGGACAAAAGTGTTATTTCCTTGTCACAGTAGCAAAAGTAAATTAATGTTTTATCATATGTTTTCAGAGTCTACGCATTTTGCAGATTTGTTTCAATGTCTGGTTATTAATTTGTTTGATGGTTTCAGGGAATTTTGATATGAAACTAATTTCATGAGCTCTCGCACTGGATTTACTATTCTGTTTTGGAATGTGTATTGAAATATGGGTTTTTTTTTCCATGAAGTTATGTGTGAAATTTGCTTTGCAGTGCTTTTGAATTCTTTTTTTTTTTTTTTCAAATGTAGTGTCACTGTAGTTGAAATGGCAAGTGTTCACAACTTGCCAACCTAGTCTTATACATCATTAAAGTTGAAGAGTAGTCCTTTGTGCCCTAAATTTAAATTAATTTAAATTTCCTATTAGAGGGGAATTACTTGGAGCAGCTTGATGGTATCGAATGAGATTTCAGACTTTCTGGAGGGATTGAGTTGACTGACTAAAAGAAGTAATTGTGGATGTGAAAACAGTATACTAAATTCATACTGAAATGGGTTTTGTTTCTGTAAGGGCTGTGAGCAGCAAGCTGAGATACGTGTGGTTAGTAAATGTAGGGATAGGCAGAAGTGTGCTGTTAAATGATGTCTTGGTGTGAATGTAGTAGTTGAGAGGTGTAAAATGTAGCTGGAGTGATGCTGGTTTTAAGAACTAATTAATTTTTCTCTTAGCAAAAGACAGATGTAAGTAGTTTAAGTGGTTCCTCAGTATTGGTTTTTTTTAAGCATCTTGTAACGTATCTTTTACTGTTTCCTTCAAACACAAGCCTGTGGATGTTGAAAGTTGTTTTTCCTTCAAATTGTTTGATTATTCCCCCCCCACACGCCAATTTTATTCAACTTGTTCCTTTATAAAAAATCAAGTATGTATACAATGTAAAAAAAAAAAAAAAGGCAATTTTTTGTCTGCTTGCACCTAGTTTCATCTTCATGAGACATCAGGATTACAACCTTCATGAATGTGGGATATTTACATAGAAGAGCTTAGCCCAAGAAGCATCCTGTACGTGTTCAGAGTTGAAAGTAATTAAAGGGTAGGTTCTGTGGGTGGGTGTTATGGTAGGACCAACCAATGAATCCCCTGGAGAAAAAGAACAACAACAACAACAACAAAAAAAAAAAAAAACAAACAAACAAACAAAAAAACCCCATCTGCTATTAGGGTAGGTTATTGTACTATGCTCTCATTTTTTTTATTGTCTTGCTATCACACAAGATATTAATAAATACTAGATTGGTGGATATGGATACAAGAGCAACAAACTTTATCTTAGTTCTTTGCTGTAAATTTTTTTTTTTAAATGGATGTTCATTTTATTACAATAGTAATACTTTATTGTGTTGATGTCTATGGGGAATCTTACTTAAAAGACATGGGCAGTAACAGTCTATTACTTGATAATTTTCGTAAGTTGCTGCAGCAAAGCCAGAAATGCACTTTAAATTCTACAGATTTTTTTTTAGCTTGAAGAAAAGTACTGTGGATATTTTGAGGATGAACTTGAAACGCCCATCCCTGAGGAACAGATTACAAAAATGCGAAAGGTGGAAGGGCAGAATGAGGTCAACAGATGTTTTATGTGCTTGAAACTGCTTGATTATCTTGGACCATTGCTAAATGTGATCTGTGTGTGCTTAAATTTATCCTATGGCAACTGCTCATTTAAACAGAAATTTTTCTCTTGCTGTTCTACCTATAATGGGAACTCTTAATCTCTGTTCTGTTGGCTTTTCTGTAATCAAGATGCCAGATTCCACTGAAGAACCTAATGTGATTAGAACTTCTCCAGATTGTTCCAGCACTTTATTTTTGGGGTTTTTGGCATCTGATGTATTGAAATAATGTAAGAGTCTTTTTCCTTGTTACCTGTATAATTCTCTTTAAGGCCACCTAGTGGTTTGGTGGAGGTGAACAAATGGTAAATAACACTTGGCATTTCTTAGTTCCACTTCAACTTAGTAACTGAAAAAAAAAAAAAAATCAGTGAAATAGTGCCTAATCTTATAGGTAGCTTATGTGATTGTCAATACTGCATGTTAAAGCAATAAATCATTTACTTTCAGTGATGCTTTTAATCTAATAAAAGATAGCTCAGTGTAACACAGAAGGAAGTTGAATATCTGATCTGTTTTGATATCCCAAAGGCAGTAGGAGTTAAATAAACTTGTTGGCTACAGTGACAATTAGGACTAAAAGAACTTTGGTTTGATAGGTCAAGTTCATTGTAAAACAATGCGGTTAATACTGCTTTCATACTGTAAGACTAACAGGCTTGTGATGGTGTTGGTGGGTATTCTTAAAATTGCTTACTGCCTTGCATTTGTAGAACCTTTCTATTTAAGTTTCAGGTCATTGCCTGATCAAATCAGAGTCTGGTACTTCAGTAAAACTGAGCTTTACTTTGCTTATTTTGAAAATTATTTGGGCAAGTTAGTAGGATGAATTCTCTAAATTACACTTTAGTCTCTCTTGGAAGGTTGTCACAAGTGATTACGTAAATACAAGAAAATGGTACACGCATTTGTTGCCTCTTTCTTATTAAGAGGCACACATATCTTTTTGTGAAAATAGAATCATCTTAAGATTCAGGGAACAGAGAAGGAGTCTTGTTGCATCACTGGTGAGATTTGCTTTACATGGGAGTGTGGAGGAGTAAGATTGACAGTTGTATAACTTAACTAGGTTTAAAAAGTCTGTAATTCTCTACTAAATATGAACTTTGTATGCCCTTATTTCTGGTATTTTTTTCTGCTCTTCACACATGAAGTAGTTGGTTCTGTAGGCAGCATGAATGAAGAGGGTTGGCTTTTGAACTCATATCTTGCGATGACCGGACACTGTTGTTTATAACCTTTTCCTCCCATTTTTTTCTATGTACTTTTTTTTTTTTTTTAAGCTTTCTGGGTAACAGGAAGCTACATATGGCAATTCTTGAACTGCCTATGTTCAAGTGGGCAGCCAGCCCCAGTGCATGCCAGTGCAGTCCAGCTGGGTGTTGTCCATTGCACAGCCAGGTGGGCTGAGTAGACCCCCTTGTTTCATCTGGTACGGACTAAAGAGATGCCTTCAGGAATTACGCGTATCCTAGTCCTTACAGTGTTTAGGTTTCCTGTGGGGGAAATTAGTCTTTCGGGAAACTCCTGCTCTTGACAAATTGGGTTGAAACTAGCTGAAGATATGTGGGGGAATATGGGACTTTTTGAAGGAAATGGACTAACAAGTAACTGGCTGGTTTGGTCATAAGCCTTGTGTCTCCACAAAACTGTACTAGTAATGTGGAGCACAGTCCAGTCAATTCTAAGTGCCTATAGGCAGAGTTGGTCTCTAGTGCTTAGCCCATCTCATTCTTGTAGGTGTAATAGGAAGTTGCTTCTGTGTCTTCATTTGTGCTTTGTGCCCTTCTGGTTGCAAGCTGTGGAGCTAAAAGAAATTATCTTCAGCGTTTACTATATTTGAATTTTCATCCACAGCTTTTGTATAGAGTATTTTTTATATGTGGAATTTTTTTGTGGCTTTTTGTTTTGTCTTGTGGTTTTGCTTCCTTGGAGAGTGTGGTGTTCCAGCTTGTTTTAAGAGGGTGTGACGAGTGGCTTCATGAGCTTTAGGTGGTTTCTAGTAGTGGAAGCGGTTTAGGAGTATCCTGTAATAAGCTTGCCAGCTTTTACAGGAGCATTCTGAGAAGATCAGAAGATAATGAAAGTTGTCAGGTTAGGCAGGCAGGCTATCTTAATTTTTCTAAAAGTAAGCAGGGATTGTCTGAAGATCAGAAACTACCACGTTCTCTCTCTCTCTCTCTCTCTCTCTCCCCTTGTCCATCCCCCACCCTTCCTCTTGTACTTGTGAAGCCTAAAAAGGTACTTCACCCAAACTTTCAAATTAAATTGTTGCGGTGATGCTTAACTTAATTTCAGGTTGCCTACAGTTTAGAACTATAGCATGAACCACCTGATTGATCTTAAGTGGATGTAGAAAAATACATGATAGTCCAAGTGCTTATGAAATGAGATCACTCTTCAGCAAAGTGATCAGTGTCTTGTGTTTTGTTTTCTTCCCAGTGTTTAACCTCGCCTAACGTATTTCCAGATCTTTCTGTGTTAATCTGAAATAGTTCAAACACAGTTCAAGATGGAATACCTGCCCAGTTGTGTGCAACAAGGCAGTCATTCCCCATGTCCCCTCCCTTTCACTGTTTTGTCTTTAATCTGCAAGTGTTGTTTTTAGTTTCTGTTTTATTTCTGGATTTGCATGAGGAAATAACATTATGAACTCTTGGCCACATGTAGCGCATGAGAGAGCTATGTAGTAGTCAGTGAAGGATTTTTGGGGTCTGTCTGTGACTAGTCAAATAAGGAAGCACTGCATTATTTCCAAGATAAAGTATCCATCTTTGGGGTGGGGGAGATACACTTGAAGCAAAAACTGAAGCTTAATAGAATTCTGATTTGTTAATGGCAGTGCTGGAAAGTCAGCCAAGCCTTATAGGCAACATGCCTAAGCAGTGATAGCTGCCAAGCTTCACTGTAACTGAAGAAATGTTGATTTGAATGTTGTCAGATGTTGTACTGGGATTTCCTACTGTAAGCCAAGTTAAAAAAAAAATATTATTTTCCAGTGAGAGTCAGCTGTAAAGTTCATACAATGGCTGTATGTATTTGAAGAAGTTGTTAGAAAAACTAATTCCTTCTGGATGAAGTTTGAGATTCATTGAATTTTAATACTGCCTGATGAAGTTTATGAACTATTTCATGCAGCAACAAGGTGTTAGGTTTTTACTTCATATTTTTTTCAAAGAAAACCATAAATCCTTTCTATAAGCAACTGTGTAACCTCTTTTCTTAAATTTAAAGTGCTTGGGGAAAAGGTAAAGTTATTTGAAGGATTTTTTTTCTCTCTACAGAAAGGTAAATTACATTTATTATGGTGTTAACAGCTGAAGCACTAAGATGCTGCAGAGATTTCAAAAATGTCAGAACATATCACCATAATGGAGAATACATGCAGCTTTGGCAATAAAGCTCTATCCTGTACATCTTTCCTTTGGTATTTTATGCAGTGACAATGAGTACTTACAATCCTTGCAACTTCTGTTACAAAGTTAGGTCCACTTAAAAACAGTTGTATAACTTTCATTTGCTCACAAAAATAAGAACAGATGTTTCTGCAATAATTAATCTATTTTTCTTTGTTCTGTGTGGTCAAAAAATGACAGACTTTTCCATTAAAATCCTTTTTTAGGGAAAAGCGGATTTGGCTCAAGGTGGAAAATCTGGATGTAGAGGAAAATGAGTCTTTTAAAAGAGTATTTAAAAGAAAAACATTGGGGGCTGTTAGGAAATTAACTATTTCAGTAGGTATTCAACAGCCTGGCTATCGTATATTGTTAAGTGTACTATTTTAAAGGAACTTTTACTGTATGGCTTGTAAAGTTTCTTTAGACAAATCGATTTGCTTGCACTTAAGAAATCTGGTGATGCTTTGAGGCCTTTTCTGTTTTGCATAATAGATAATTATAACTGCTTCGCTAATTTTCTTTGGTCCCTGATGTGGCAGAAAAAAAAAACCAGATTATTTTCAAAGTAGTATTGCCATAATACAGACTTTTAAAGTATTTATGTTCATCTTTTTTTCATTATGTAAGGGAAGATATGAAAAATACTATTCTGTCTTTATCTGGACTGGCTTTTCTTAAAAATCCTAAATTGAAATGTGTCCCCTCTTTTTTTTTTTTTTTTTTTCTTCCCATTAGATTTGAGTTCTGTGAACCTGCCTTTGTGGTTGGTAATTGTTTGGAAATAGCCTCAGACAGTCATCAATATGACCGGATTTACTGTGGAGCTGGAGTCCAGAAAGACCATGAAAACTACATGAAAATTTTATTGAAAGTTGGAGGCATTTTAGTAATGCCTATAGAAGATCAGGTGACTTAGTGACAATTTCCCCTTTTTATCTTTTAATATGAGAAATATATAATTTAAAGAATGCATTTAAATGTATATTTGACTAAGGTAATGTTCAACTAATGATATCTTGATTCAATGTATTGCTGCAGTTAAGCAGGTATTACTCTTTTTAATGAAGTCTTGAACTTTTTTCCATTAAGCTCGTAGGAAAGCATCAATATTCTGCTTCCGACAAAGTCTGTGGCAAAACTGTCTTCAGTGAAGCTAGAACTCCATTTATAGTATTTTCAGTGTATTACACCAGTCCCAGAAATGCTTTGAAATTTCACTGCCATACAGATGTTTTCAGTTAGTACTTCAAAACGAACCTCTAAACAAAGTAATTTATTTTGGAGACATATGAAATAGCTGTGGTTAGTGGGATATTGTAAGGGGAGGAATAAACTGAAGGAAAAAATGACTGACTTCCAGCAGTTTTCAGTGTTGCTTCTCCATGTTAGATTAAACTTTCTTCAGACAGGTGTATTATTTTAATAATACTTCGCACTTTTATCACTTTTATCCTTAGATCTCAAAACGCTTTACAAAGGTAAGTATTATTCTCCGTGTTTTACTAATAGGGAAATTGAGAAAGGCAGATAATGTGATTTAAGGTTATGCCCTCCTAAATACAGATAATTACAAAAATGCTTGTTGATAAGCATGCTTGTTAATTTATCTTCTAGAAAGAATTATCACATGTATCTGCTTTCTCAAAATACCAAAGCGATTTAAACATCACCTGCATGACTCGGTTCATAAATATTTTTTCAGTATTTGTTGGACTGAGGTACTGTCAGTTGAAATTGATGGAAACCAACTTAAGTTATCTATGATTTGAAAGCAAAATTAAAACTCTGAAGACTTCTACCTTATATACAAATGGTTAGGGGGCTAGAGAGTGTAAAGAGTAAGGAGCAGCTGAAAGATCTGGGTTAATCTAGCCTGCAGGGAAACAGCTAAGAGAACATTTAATTCCTGATTGGTCTTCTTAAAAGGGTGGAGAATTTACCTAGTAGAAAAGAGTCCAGTTCTCATCACAGGTGCATAACAAACTGAAAGAAGGTTACCAATGGCAGCAAGGGGAGTAGTTCTCCCCAGTTTGTCATAATGAGAATAGTTGAACATTACGTACAGCAGGTTGCTTAGACAGGCTGGGGAATCTCAGTCCTAGGAGAAGTTTTTTTAACTTCATCCGAAAACCTTCCGAGTTGCCTGATTTAACTTTGAAGTTGGTATTGTTCAAGCAGGCAGCGGAACTCCAGAGGTTGCTCCAAGTCTAAAGTGTTCTGTGATCTTTCAAAAAAAAAAAAAAAAATCAGAAAAAGCAAAACTTACCTTGGACCTTAATTTTCCAGCTGCAGCTCTTCCTTTTGCCAGAAAGCCTTACTCAGTACTCCAGTGACCAAGTAATATTTCAAGGAATATGAAAGTTCTTTCTGTTCATAAAACAGCCTTTATAAATTAATTTTGAAGCAAATCAAAATAGCAGTGTGTTTCAACACAAGCCTGAATAGTATTGAGTGTGACAAAACTGTAACCACTGATTTATTTTGTTTTTGTTTTTACGCAGCTAACACAAATCTTGAGAACAGGACAGAACACCTGGGAAAGTAAAAATATCCTTGCTGTTTCATTTGCTCCACTAGTGCAACCAAACAGAACTGACAACGGCAAACATGACACCGTGGGCCTGCGTAAGTGTCACTTGTGCTGACTCTCTTTGGGTTGATGGGTTGTTACAGTGCCTGGTGGTGTTATTCTGGAAGTAGGGAGACTATGCTATACAGATGTAATATGATAGAACAGGAACATACGGTTTACTAAAGCAATGGCTTACTGATTTGTTTTTGTGCTCCTGGCGCATGTTCTGTGTTGCTAAACAATTAGTATCCTGAATTAAAATGATACAGTGCTTTCCAGCTTAATTTTACGAACTTTTTTCCTTTTAGGTTCAGCTTCTCGCTTTCTAGCCAAGGTATAGATAAAATAGCAAGCTAATATGATTTCTATCAGGAGTGCTAACTTTCTGATGGTCTCCCAGAGAAAAATATTTCTTCTCTTCCCTCTGAAATGGAATGAACAGGTCTAAACTGCAGCTGTGGTACTGTTGGATATTAATAGCTGAGTGTGCTTGTGTCTGGCTACAACTGATATAGTTGTGCCAGGCCGGTTTTTAATAGTCATTGGGGTTGGCTTTCTAGCTGCACTGCTTTAAATTAGGTTAGTAAAGGTATTTATAAAGTCTCTGAAAGTCCATCTGTTGCCAAGATGATAAGATAGCATGATAAGGGGAATGGGAAAAAAGCAGCAGAGAAAGGTGTAGCGTTGAAATTTTCTGTCAGGGTAGTCAGGGCTAGGAGTAGAGTAATACATAGAGCTTTAGTAACATGTGCGAACTTAACCCTACAAAGAGCCTAGAATATAACAGCTTTTCTCTCCTGTTTTGATCTGTTAACATATAACCAAAGGGAACTAATCCTCCTGTCCTCTTCACAGGTTTCTTGCCTCCATGCACATCTAACTGTGAAACAGGTATAAACCCTTCAGGAGTCCAGGATGTTCTGTCAGGTTGAATTGTCTATAACTACTGATCTGGCTATTAATTTTGAGAGTATGTGTGAGCTTGCCAAGGATAGTTACTTATTATAGTTACCTTTACTTTTTTGTTCAAAGTATAGATGGTCATTTCCTTCATGTAATGAGTTCCTTTGCAGAAATAATTCATTTTGATTGCTTTAACACTTGCTTTTTGAGACCTCAGGAGTTATTTCCTGAAATTAACTTGTTAATACAAGATTATTTTTTCCCTCTGTTCTTTGCTTTAGATGTAGTCCATAATAGATACCTGTTTCATGACTGACAGTGAAATACAGAGGTGGCTTGTCAAGCTTGTGGTTATCCTAGGGGATTAGACTACATAAAATCATAGAGAATAAAGGAGGATTTTCAAGTGTTCTCTCTCACCATTCTTGAATTTTCAGAGTGAAAATAGTGCAGATCAGTAGTGTTCATAACTGAACTGTAGTACAGTATAGGTGGTTTCCGTAAGTAGCTTGATAATTTGAAAATGACTCTTTAGTGAGAGGAGGAAAATAACATGTAAATGTGCTACTAAGTTGGCACTATTTAAAAGGGGAAAAAAAACCAACACAAAACATCAGAGGCCTGAAGTTACACTTTAAAATGAAATCAGTAAGATATGCTTCTTTCAGGCTGGTCTAGTTTTATTGTGAAGCTTAAAAAAGAAAGGGTGTGTGCGTAAAAAGTAGTCATCTGAAGCTCAAGAAATAAAAATTCTAGCTAATTCCTCTTTTATAGTCATACTGTCTATTTGTTTCAAATCCACACACCTGTGAATTACCTTAAAAGTTCAGAGTAGTCTAGTAAACATTATTCATCTGTAAACTGTAGCTAGAAGTTGCAGATGTCACTACTAAGTAAACATGGAGTCTATGCCATACTTCGGACAACCCTTGAATGCCTTCTGACACAAATGTAGTGTTATATATAGAGTACAGTTATAACTCTCATATGTACATAGGGTTTAGTGAAATACCTGTTGACCAGTTATTCTCAAAATCTTTTTCTTATGGAAAACTACAGAGATATTGCTAAAAGGATCATTTTACCAACTTAGTTATTTGGTAGGACACAGTTCACTGCTGCTAAACAATTGGAAAGAAGTGGACATTAAACATCCGAAAATTGCATCCTATTCTTATTATTTAAAAAAAAAAAAATCCTTAATATGACTAGTTTGATGAATATTATTACAAGAGAAACTAAGACAGATTGGCAGTAAACCACATCCAGATTCTTATGGTATGTGTAAATGATTTAATATGGCGTACTCCAAACTGGAGGGCTTTCACCTGTGTGGCATATGGCAAGCAAGGATGAACTCTGTCTTTGGATAGACTGTGAGCTCTGTGATAAAGGTCGAGCACCACTAGCATTGGTAAAGTAAATATTCTGCATCTCAACGAAGTTTTACATTTGAGAAGGATGTTAAAATGTTTGCAGAGCTTTATGCTTAACTTAGTGTAGGAAGTAAATTTATGTTAACCCACAGCATACTGCATGTACTAAAAACTCTGATCAAGAGCTCAGTACATCACTGGTAAGTCACAATGACAGATTTTTATTGAAGTCTGATTTTTATTTGTATTTAATCATCATGAAGGAGAAAAGATGAAACTACTCAGAGTCAGTAAAATTTTACTATATTTTTAGGTTTGGTTAGCCTCAAATTTAATTTTTAAACATCAGGTTTGAGAAGATGACTAATCAAAACAAAAGTGAGTCATATTTATTGCTCAATTTGGCTTAAATCCATGGATATCAGTGGAAGTTAAGGCTACTTCTGTTATTTGAATTGTTCCCCAGGTGTCCTCCTGAGTAGTTCTGTGTTCAAACAGATTTTACTTTACCTGTGTAGGAAAGCTTTCTAGCTGTCTTACTGTAGGACTTCCTAACTGTCCTTCCTACCTATTAAGCATTTCTTTAAAAAAAAAAATTAAAATAGGGTAGGTTTGAAGCTTTCTAGCAGCTCATTTTCTTTATGCTGTCTCTGTGTGTCAGGGATTGCTGAACAGAAGTACAGGAGCTTTAGGTCTTGGCTTCCTTTAGGTAACATGAATGGTTGGCAGTCAATCAGTTACAGCTGAGACCATACTGCTTTTGTACTTTTCTCAGGATGCAGTATTTCAGAGTTTTGTTCCATCTTCTTTTGAAGGAATTTTTTTTTTCCTTCTGATTTTATGAAGTCTGTCTTACATAGCGCTGTACACAGGACAAATGCCTGCCATCCATCACTTGAAAGTCATATACCTTGTGCTTGCATTTACTGTGATTGGCATGCAGTCTGCAATGATGGTTTGTTTAGTCTGATCTTAGAAATGTGTTTTGAATTATTAGGTAGGGTTTTGTTCTTGGGTTTTGGGCTGGTTTTATATTAAACAAATGGAGCTTCGTGTTGGGTGGTGCCTTCCCCCCCCTCCCCATTGGCATCAGCTGAAGTCAGTATTGCCAGTCATAAACATTTGTTCTCAAAGGAACTAGCATGCAACTAGAGTCAGTGTAGGAAACAAAAGATTTTGTTTGAAATACAGAGGTTTATTTAAGCTGAATGCAATATTGGAAGTGTATTTATCAAAATGATTTCTTCGCTAAATTCTCCTTACTGCAATCTCTATTAATTTTATGCTACTTCATATAGGAACAAAAATGACAAGCAAGAATGTCAAACAGGCTGCAGAGTTCTGGTTGGTGTACTACTTTGATTTTGCTTTGCTTGGAATTAGCCAGCTGTAGCTCATCTGGGGCAGGCATCCACCAGCCCAGCAACACTTATTCATCACCTGCCTGTCTGTCATTGGAAAATACGTGGCATTCGGCCTTTTGTTACTTGCTTTTTTTTCTTCAGGACCTCAGTAATTTTTATTCCTCTTCTGCTGCAAAGATACAGGTGACTTGCCTTCTTGGTCAGCTGTGAAGGTGACATGACCCTCACTCATCAGTTGGATTCAGTAAGAAGTAGGGAAAAGCATAGTTAAGTAGAAGAGGGAGGCAGAATTAAAACTTGCCTAAACAAATGTGACACGGGTAGAAATTCTTTCAAAGCAGCAAGATCTCAAAACAGTGCCAGCAGTAGGTCACAAGACTTGCCAGGTGCTAAAAGGTGACAGTATTTGTTGTATGCGTTCTTAAACTTACTTTAATAATCTGTTCTTGCTTTCTACTTCTCTTGCACATCAGTCAAGACCTATTGAACTGTGTATTTTCTCTAAGAGATTAATTGTATTCCAGAAGCCATTTTCAGCTCAAATCTGAGTCCTTCACGTATGTCTGTGGAATAGAAGAAGTCTTTCAATAGTGAATATGCTACAGGGTTTGTCAATGTGGCTCTATCTAACCTTGTTTCATTTGCATATTGTGTCATGTACAAAAATTTCAGTTGTTCCTGAATATTGGTCATACTGCCTTGCGGCGAATTTTTTTGCTAGAGGAAAATTTCACTTAGTGAGTATAACTTACTGTCTCTTTCATTTTAGCTCCATGTGCTGTTAGGAATCTCCAGGACCTTGCTCGAATATATATCAGACGCACCCTTAGAAACTTCATAAATGAGGAGATGAAAGCCAAGGGTATTGCTCAGAAGGCTCCTCCGAAACGAAAACGGAGGAGATGTCGTAGACGCAGGATTAATACCTATGTGTTTGTTGGTAATCAGCTCATTCCTCAGCCTCTAGATAGTGAAGAAGATGAAAAAATGGAAGATGATAATAAAGAGGAGGAGGATAAAGATCACGGTGAGGCCTTGAAGCCAGAAGAGCCTCCTCGAAATCTGTTGAGAGAGAAAATTATGAGTCTACCATTACCTGAATCTTTAAAAGCATACTTGACCTATTACAGAGAGAAATAACTTGTTTTAAGTAGAAATAATGCCTACTGATAGTTCCTTTATTCTTGAAAATGTAGCATTTATTAAGAAGTAGGTGGACAAATTATTTAGTCTTTCATCAAGACTGAAGTACAGCGATAAATCGTAACTTGTCTCTATCTTGTCTTTGCTACAAGGAAGACTTGCATTCAACCGTAGAATCCCTTTTTAAAAATTTATTTTTCTTTAAATTTTGAAAATGCTGTTTTAACTCCGATAGAAATATATATTCCATTATGCAGCACTAATCAATATTTTGCATGGTAAGTCTTTTTTGATCCCTAACAGATTTGTATTGATAAAAGAATGAGTGAAATTTTATATATGCTAAATAATTGTTAAACATGTGCATCTGACTTGATGAGCAATTTGTCCGTATTTATTATTATTGGGGGAACATTTTAAATGTGCAGACACTTAACCTCTAATGTCAGAATCAGACCCTTTTAAAGTTTATTTTACTATGGCTTTGTTGCAATCATTATTACTCTGTTGGTATAGATGTATTCCAACAACTCAAGTGCAATAAATGTATACAAACACTGAATGAGCTGGCTTTAATGAAATATGAAAATACAAGTTTTGAAGTGTCAGATGACCCTGCTTCTTCTACATGTATATCTTTTGCCAAAAGATCTTGAGAAAAGTAACAGCTTCTCTCAGAGCCTTAATGAAACATCTTATTGAATAAGAAGCAAAGCAATGCTTACTTCAGCTGTGCTTTTATTTAACTCCATTGTACGCTTCAGTATTTCTAACTAGAGGCACTTCCTCATTTGTGGGAAGTTTTAGGACAGTTCATTTTGTTTATTTCTACAGCTCACAGCATTGAGTCAAAATGTTTGGTAATACAAGATTGTAATTTAGGTATCAGTCATCTATATTTACTGCTTTTAAGTAGAGGTAGAGTTTCAACAAAGTTTAGTTTGTATTGCTTATTGGGATAGCTATAATAGTAGAAGTTAGACTTTGTTCAGCAAATGCACTTTAGTAAGTGAATTTTATACTTAACATGCATCTCCAAGAAGGTAGACTTGTGCTAGCCTATATTTTGTTTCTGAGCATGGCTCTTAGCACAAAAATATTTATAAAATCATACGCATCTTCTGGAAACCTAAGAATAGCATTGCAACTGTGGGGACCCACAATAGTGCTCATTTAAATTCTTCTATGATTTTTCCTCTTCTAGTTGTGAAGTTACTTGCAGTTCTCATTTTTAACGTTGTTTGCTTTTACCACCTTAATTTCTTCATTCTCTGTTGTAATATAACCATGAGGGAAAACACTGTTTATTAAGAACTTGGCATGTTATGCATTAAAAGCCACAATCATTGGAAACATCTGTCTGTTGGACCCAGTGAAAAACATTCCTCTTGAGTTACCTTGTGCGATGCATTTTTATAATATCAGTAACATTTTTTTGTGTAATAACAATAAAACAAAATAATCACAACTTTCTAAAACAGTAAATGTTCTTAGTATTTATAACCAGTAATTATAACGAGCCAATATTCATGTGGTCTAACAGTCCAAGATTGACTTCAAAATTATAAGTATTTTGTTGCATCTGAGAAGGAAAATAATACGTAATCCCACGACACTGACTCTTTATGGTGCATTTCATGCTGTAGTCCCAGTTTTTTAAGGTACATCATAGTAATGTTTAAGTGGAACTTCATGAAGGCCTGTTGTACCAGCATGTGGAGTTACTTTCCGCAATATATTTACAGTGTAAGTAAACAAGACTTTTTGAAATAAGTATTCTGACTTTATTTTAAAAGCAGGAAAAACTAACAAGAAAGTTTTCCAAAATAATGATACTAATAAAGTAATTGTGATGCTTCAGCTATAAGAATTGAACATAATCTTGTTTGAAATGGATTATTTTAGATGGAGTTTAAATAATCTAAAGTTCGAGATGTTTCTTGTCTCTCACTTTCTTGGAATCTACATCCATAAGCTCAAGAGTATGAGATTACTGAATACTAAATACTTTAAGGACTTCATACAGGATGCTTTTGGAGAATAAATTTCTGCATTCTTTCATGCCTGTATACTTGGAAGAATGGACAGTGGATGACTTGTCATGATTCTTCAGTATGTAAGGTTTTTTGGAGTCACTGAAAGAGAATGTTTCTTCTGTGTTTTATATGTGGATTTATTTTACACTCTTGAATTTATATTTACATAAATAAAAAGATAGAAATGCAAAATGAATTTAAACTTAATTTTTGCCGTCTCAGTTGATGATGGGGACATTGTTGCAATAAAATGTTTTTTTTCTGGTGGTTTCTGCTTGCTTGAATTTCTGTGTTTCTGTGCAAGTATTTTCAGTTATCTGGAAATTCAGATACCAGTTTGTTCATAGTTAGGTTAGTAACTTTTTAATAAAGGCTATTCTTGAATTTCAGAAATAGAATAATACACCTTCTTGCTATATTTTGAACTTTTGCAAAGGTTGGAAGATGTTGCTCATGACACAGAAAAGCTGTTTTGGGCCCAGCACTACTTCTGAAGTAATCATGGAAAGTTAGTTTCTTCTGAAGAGCCCAGAAGCTATACTTGAGCTCTATACTCAAGAACAGTTTTGTGGTTTTTCTTCTTCTAAATATTAAGATTGTCTTCACCCTCAACAGAACAACTACCTAAGTCAAAATAAATAAGGAAAACTTTGTCCTATTGAAACTCCCTCTTGATGCAGCCTTATTTTGCTAGTGGTTAGAGGAAAAATACAAGGTGGGTAGGCTAAGCTGACTAGCAATACTGTAATTGTGGTCTCTGTAAGGAAGGATGTGATGAATTGAAACTTCCAGGACTTTTTTAGTCGTCTTTGGTCTGGAGGAGGACTCAAGACCAGTGCAGTCTTCTGAGAAGACCTGGAGTTTTTAATCTGATGTTGTTCAGGAAAAAATGAAGAGCTGCCTCCCAAAACCTTGGGAAACAGTTTTCATTTAAAGGAACCTGAACAGCTCGTTTCAGCTGAGCACTCTTTCTTGTTTGTTTATGTGCTGGCAACTTAGTCTATTTTTTTTTTTTTTTTTATAATCCTGTCATTTGTTCTCTAAACTACTTCTTTAAATGCATTTTTAACTGTCAGTTCGAAAACAAATAGGGAATGGGCTATGTTCTGATTAAAGCTGGTTTAAATTACTAAATCTGTGTCTCCTTCCATCATTCGTGTAATTGAGTAAAACTGAAGGCTTCTACCTTTGTGCGATTTCCTAATTGAGTATAAAAGATAAAGGAGTTGTGTGCTGTGCTCTTAGAGCTGTATGCAGAACTCCACCTTAATGAGCTGCTAATTAGTTTGACAACAAATGATTCATGTATGTGGTCCTTTCCCTAAACCTGTTTTGATGAGGTCATTGGGGTGTAATGAACAGTAAGGCTTTAAAGTTGTGTGTTTCTTGATAGCCTTTTGTAAAACTAACCAGTAAAATTTGGATGGCTGGCTTGATAAATGCTTGCCTGCTTGGCTTCTGTAGCTTCACAGTCACCTGCCAACTTGTTGAAATACTCCTCTGTTCTAGTAAAGCTGGCTTGTTTAGCCACAGGCTTGCACCATTTTTATGATCAGTGTGGAACCAGAAATCTAACGCTGATTTATTAGTGCTTTTTAACATGATGGTAACATTTTTTTCTAGAGTCTTTATTATCCTTCATATTCTATGGTGCTTTAAAAAGATTTGTCAGGGCAGCTAAGGGAACTTAGACCTCCGTGTTAAAGCTCTATCCTCTGCTGCTGCAAGCTAGGAATCTGTAATACCTTGCCAGGTTATTTTGCAAAATACTTCGGTGCTGGAGAGAAGCGAAGAAAGCACTGACTTGTTTTTTCTCAGTCTTCCTTCATGCATTCCTTCATCCATCAGCCATGATGATCACAGGCTGAAAGGAGAAGGAACGGAGGGCAAAAGTGTATCAGTACGTGATACATGCTGTTTTCTCTTTCTATGAGTATCTCCTTGCCATTTTGCTAGCCTCTTCCTCCTGACTGAAAAATAATTCATTAGGGTTTTCTACTGCTAACTTGACTGCCCTACTTGAAACACCTTTAGTACATGTGGGTGATCTCCATTGGCTGAGGAATGTTCCTTGGAGACCTCCATATATAGACCTCTAGGGATTTTTGTTGTTGGGTACTTTATTGGTAGTCTTTTGAGTTCTTGAACCAGTATATTCTGTTTGATCAGGTTTCTGTATACTTTGATTTTGAAGCCCAGTGGCTTCTACTCTTGTCACGTTTCTGAAAATTTGTCTCTTTAAGGGAACCTAACAAGTTCAGAAGCCTTACTTTAGACTCTCTTCTGAAATTGTAGTGGTAAATTACAGATCTTTATTACAAATCAATTTATATGTCCAAGATAGAGACTGTTTCTATCTTCTGATATGAACCATCATGTGACTGAAGTGGTCATTTTTACTGAAGCTTTCACTTGATTCCTGGTGAAGATCTGGAGGTTCACTGATCTCTATTTCCTAGAAGGCAGTGGGTAGTTTTCCTTTGGAAGGCATTACGCTCAAAATCATTGTTTTAGGCATAGGGATCTGTCTATAAACACACACACACTCTCTTATAGAGATCTTAATAGTCTAATTTAAAGAACTGTGGTTAGTCTAGATTGTAATAACTGCCCTTAATACAATTAAAATTGTAGCAATACAATTAAAATTGTAGCATCTGTACTTTTTCCATTTCTGTTCATCTGTTGGAGTTACGCGCAACCTCCCTTTGTTTTCCCGAGTGTTAAATCCACAGCTTGCAGCTGCTGGAGAGGGTGACAGAGTTCTGCACCCCTGCAGTCGTTTGTGGGAGGAATATATTATTTTTTTTTTTTTTATGTTGCTGGTTCCTTCTTACTCTCCCAGGACCAGCTTGGGAGTCATTTGTATGTTGGATAATGTGCTCTTCCATCTTCTTTCTTCATATGTAATTATCTGTGTCTGTTAGATACTATGTTTTGTTACCCCTGAGACCTCATTCTGTCAACAACCATAGCTTGTAACAGTTACATATATAAAACTGGGCTTGTATAGACACCAGGTCAGCTGGAGAGATTGCTGTCACAGTTAAACTGAGTAAAAGCTACGGGGAGGTGAAGGAAAGCTCAGATGTAGCCAGTCCAGAAGCCTTGCAAACTCATTACAAAGTGCATAGCCTACTGTTGGTAGTGTCAGTACCATATTACAGCATTACACAAGGGTGAAAACAGGCTTTCTTACCTCTCAACTAAGTGATCCAAAAACATTGTTTGTTTGTTTGTTGGGTTTTGGGGTGGGTTTTTTTTGTTTTGTTTTGGTTTTTTTTAAGGGTTGGGACAGGAGCAGGGATAAAGCAGGAGTGAGAGGTGGGAAATTTGAATAGGAGGAAGTGACTGGTAAATAAATTGTAGCAACAGCTCAGTTTATATGAAAAGAAATTTTGAGTCCCATTTCAAAATCTTTAATTTTGCCAGTTCCCAGGCCCATAGATCAATGGTCTTTGTATATGTTAGCTGGAAAGATTTTTGCATAGTGTTTTAACCACTTTCAGAACATGTTTTTAATCCTTCTGACTTTGTCCTGGCCTTTAGTTTGTCTCTCTACTAAATGGTGCAGTGTGTATTTGTGCTGTAATCAGTAAGAGCAAACATATAATGCGCTACTTTTGTACTGTGTTTGCTCCACTTCTGACAAATTCTGTAACGTTGCCTTTCAGTAATCTGTTAACAGTAGTGACCTTTTTAGATCAACATCCTACAGAACTAAGTCTGTTATTTGTTTTAGCTTGTTTTTTCAAAACTTAACAGGTCGGTTTATTACAAAAAGGTAGTACATCCCTAAAAAATGCTTTCTAACCTTGCTGATGTTAGAAGTGCTCAAAACCCTTATGCTTAATAAATTGCACCAAAAGAGGGCAGTATTGCTTCACGGGAGACTTAAAGGTTGTCCACTGACAGCTGGTAGGAAAAAAATCTTATCTACACTGATGTTTTTATAATGACATATTTCTTTAAGTAACTTGCTTAGCTCTATATCTGAAAGATGTACAATCATTCTCTGAGTATTTTTCTGATTTTTCCAAATAATTTTCTGAAATGTCTGTTTTAGGGGTATAGTATAGTAGTTTTGGTTGTGGTGGGGTTTTTTTTGTTTGTTTGTTTTTCTTTGTTTTTTTTTTTCCTCTGGGGCATGCTTTAATGTAACCTGAGACATTTCCAGAGTTGCTGATGTGGTTATAGCCTTCCATTCATAGAAACTTAAGGTACCACACTGTAGAAGGGTCTGTAAGTGCTTGACTGGCTGGGTAATTGGGCATTAGATGTCTTCGTCTGCCAGAGATGCTTTGAGCTTTATGCTAATGCTTACTGGAGACCATCTGTGAGGACTGGACATTTGGGCAGGTGAGGAAAGCATGGGTGTGTAGAAAGCTGCCATGCATGATATTGTCCATACCCATGCATGACTCTTGACTCTTACAGACCTATATAACGCAGTAGCCAGCTGCTGCTGCTCCTGCCGTACCTGGCTGCTGCGTAGCACGACTGCTTGTCTCCCGAATTGGAGAGCAATGTGTGTTGCAGAGGCATTCGCTGGAAGGGCAGGCAGTAGTCATGAAGCAAATGTGTTAAATGTTACGAAGCATGTGGCGCTAAAGCCTGGCACTAGTGGGACAACATTTCCTAGAGAAAGAAATGTGATCTGAAGGGCGAGCACCTTGGAGCACGGTTGCTGCTCTGCTGCCTGGGGGCCCCAACAAGAGTTTTGCCCATCCTAGGGGTCCTATAGCTATGCCACAAACAGATCCCAGTCCTGCCTTCGGTATTTGCAGCAACAGCCAAGCTAGGTGCCCAAGCCTCTGGATTATGCAAACTGGTTTGCAGTCCTGAGAGTTTATAGTCTCTGGCAGTTGCTGCTTTACTTCTGAAAATTGGGAAAAATATGAAGTGGTGGCCAAAAAAGCAAGTGTCGTATTTAAAGCATGAGACAAACAGAGCTGTCATACTGTTTCCACAGTGTAATCTCAGCTTTGCTAACGATGCCAGTGTGGAGATGAGCATTGGCAACAATCTTATTCAGATGCAGTTTCAACTTCTCCTGAAAAACAAAACGCACTTCTAAACTATTGTGATAGTAGAGAGGATGCAAATGCTGATGTTCAGAGTGAGGTTTTGTATGGATGCAAATGTTGGCAGGCTTGTTAGCGCAAGTAGCGCAAGGTATGCAAAGTGCTACTGAGCAGCCTTCAGACCAGAGCTTGTATGTGCTGAGATGTGGGGAAGGGGTAACATCCCCTTATGAAAACTTCTAGTGCTTTGTTCCACAGCTCCTCTTTTTTACTCTCGGACACTCCCTAAAATAGGGATTGTGTGAGTATGTTGTAGAAGGCTCATACAGGATCATCATCTTAAGTACCTGCAGTCAGTGACTTTCCCGTATCCAGAAACTGGCATTTTAGGTTTTCTTTAACTCTTACTAAATCTTTTTAATAATAACATGCATCTTCATGACCTTATCTCACTTCAAGAAATTGGGTTTAAAAATTTAATCAGACTATTTCAAAAACGTGTCTCAGTAATTTTTTTTTTTGTGGAGAAGGGGAGATAACTGACATTTTAGGGTGTAATAGAGATGTAATAATAACTTAAAATAAATTCTGATGTTACTTTTCCTGTAAACATAATATCTCTCTTTACTGCTATTAAAGTCATCACACTGATGCCCTTTTCTCTGCAGTTGTGGTGGGAATTGTGGCAAGACAGATTTAATTCTGTCACAGTGACCTTACTTCTTTTTTTATCCACAACTTATCTTTTGCCTTGTGTCTAATCTATGGGCTCCAGCAGTCACTAATTGCAAGCCACTGCCAGTATAAGGTGCTGGGAGGAGAACAGCATCTCTTGGAACTGATCACAGATGAAACGTTGAGTGCCAATGCATAATGGAGTTAAGAGATCCTTTTAAGGCAAATATAAAATAAAATTAAAAAAAATCCAACTTGCAAATTGTATAGGTAAAGGTCCACAGAAGAGTTCAAGTGCCCAGCCACCACTTGAGCCACCTAAGATAAAAGTTTGTATGTCCATAGCTTCTCAACTCAACTGCTACCTCCAGTTCCCACCTGCCTGCCATGGGGTTTAATGTAACTTAGCTGTGACCTAAATCCCAACAAGGATCACAGATCAGGTACTCCCCAGTTTGTTTTGTCCTGAAAGCTCAAACCCTCCTGCTGAATTAGGCCTCAGAGAAGGTGAATGAAGGTATTGCAGACAGCAAGGGTACTGATACAAGTGCTCTCTCAAAACCAGGAAGACAAAGGTTTTCAATGAAAGTTCCCCTGGGACAGGTAAGAGAACTAACTCTAACTTCCATCTTGGGAGAATTTGTGGAATTGAATAACAGCCATCTCTTCCACTCTTTCGGCTTCAATATTTATGGCTGTTTCAGCTAGTTCTGGTGTCACCGTGCTGACAGCTGTGGATCCCATGCTGTTCCCCAAAAGTTCTCTCGCATGTGTAGCTTCTGCAAAATACCAGGATATTAGGTATCATTGACCTATTTAACTGTTTTGGGGGGGAAAAAAAAAGCCCCACTATGGTCTTGGCACCACAGAGCAAAATGTGTATTTGCTTTCACATGCTTTATGTTAGGTTCAAATACTGTTTTTCTCTTTTTTTCCCCAGGGGTGATAGCTTTTGGAAGTCAATTGCCTTTAATGATGCAGCCTTGCTTTACTGCGAAGTTGTTTGGTGATTTCTAAAATCAATATATATAAAAAAAAAAAAAGACTGAAAAGGCTATTGAAAGGGTTTGGTCACAAACAAGAATGGCAAAAGCGCCAGCTATGTTTCTTTGACAAATTTTAAAACTCTGTGTCAAAGCAATTTCCTAATTAGTGCCTGGGGATATAGCTGAGAACAGACAATAAAATCATTAATGAAAATAGTGAACAATAAGCTGCTTGTTGTATTGTACTCTGACATACTAGAAACAAATATTCTAGAAACTTTACCTCTTTAAACAATATAATTTTCTGACTTGGATTTTACCTGTGACATCAGTGTGCTAGCATTTGCAAATATAATATATTTTGATAAAGAGCAGCAGCTACTCGGAGTAACTGTGAAAATGGTGAAATCCTGTTTCCATTCAAGCCAATAGGAGTTATGCTATTGCCTCCAATAAATACTGGATTTCACCATTCAAAAAAAAGTCCTGTTTCTGAAGAGTTTATAGCGTAAGACAAAGAAGAAATGAAGTGTGTAGGAAAGGAGTATCGTATGCAAGTAGTGTGTAATCAGTTTCATGTCACGCTAGTTTTTACATTTTATTTTTTTTATTAAAAGAATTTGTTCAAATTTCAAGTAAGGCCTTTTCTGCTTTGAAGTGTGTGAAATGGAGCCTTCAAAGCAGCATGAAGGTTTCGCTAGGATGTGAGCTGAGCAGAGGAAGCAGAAAGTGAGAAGGAGGAAAGCTGGAAGGTGAAAGAGAACTGTGAATAACAGGCACAAAGGATGGACCTGGTTTGCTCTGGGATTCTACTTGTAGGAGAGAGAGTGGGACCGATGAACAGCAATGAAAGAGAAGATTCAAGATTGTGTTGATAGTATTGTAGCTTGGAAGAAAAAAAAAATCGGCAAGCTGCTGATTTTCATTGGATCGAGAGCAGCCCTGAGGAGAAGGACCTGGGGGTGCTGATTGACAAGAAGCTCAACATGAGCCAGCAATGTGTAATCGCAGCCCAGAAAGCCAATTGTATCCTGGGCTGCATCAGAAGTGTGGCCAGCAGGTTGAGGGAGGTGATTCTTTCCCTCTGCTCTGCTCTGGTAAGACCTCACCTGGAGTACTGTGTCCAGCTCTGGAGTCCCCAGCATAAGAAGGACATGGACCTTTTGGAGCAGGTCTAGAGGAGGGCCACAAAGATGATCAGAGTGCTGGAGCACCTCTCCTATGAGGAGAGGCTGAGAGAGTTGGGGTGGTTCATCCTGGAGAAGCGAAGGCTCCGGGGAGACCTTTTTGTGGCTTTCCAGTACCTAAAGGGGGCCTACAGGAGAGCCGGGGAAGGACTTTATACTAGGGCGTGTAGCAATAGGACAAGGGGGAATGGCTTTAAACTGGAAGAGGGTAGGTTTAGATTAAATATTAGGAAGAAGTTTTTCACTTTGAGGGTGGTAAGGCACTGGAACAGGTTGCCCAGAGAGGCTGTTGAAGCCCCATCCCTGGAGGTGTTCAAGACCAGGCTGGGTGGGGCTTTGAGCAACCTGGTCTAGTGGGAGGTGTCCCTGCCTATGGCAGGGGGGCTGGAACTTGATGATTGTCAAGGTCCCTCCCAACCTAAACTGTTGTATGATACACCATATGGGAAACTCCTGAGGCTTTTAAAGCTTCCAAAGCCCCAGTGGGACATGTTGCCTCTAGTAGGTGGTGGTGGGGCTGCTGCAGCACAGCCTTGCTTGACTTCTGACCTAGTCTGACTAAAAGGAATACCAATTCATTCTCTCAGATCTCTCAAAAAAACCTCAGAGAATGGCAAGAAAATTTATTCAGATGCTTATAACATTTCACTGACACAAGTCCTTATGTATAGAGTGGGTCGGTCTTGTTCACGTTGAAATCTCCTGGTTGTGCAAATTTCTTTTCTCCAGCTCTCTTATGTTTTACATTAGACCACAAAAGCACGTAAGGCCTCCAAGAAAAAAGCATTAACCAATAGCCCACTGAATGTATGTGATATGCCCTTGCACTTCTGTGCTAGATCACAGTGTTTGAAAATCCTCTTTTTCTTTTGAATGTGCTAACTTTTGAGCTGTAGATTATTCTGTGTGGAAGATTAAACAAAATGTGATTTTTCTGAGTCTCTTAGACTGAAATTACTTTCATTTTAATGGAATAATTCAGTGAGCATTAGGTCAGAAACAACTGAAAAAAATGGTTTCAGTGGATAGGGTTTTCACTGGGGAGAGAAGGGACTAGAATGTCAACCTGCAAGCCAATATGTGTTTCAATATTTTATTTTAAGCACCCTCACGAGGAACAAACTAAGTCTGGAAAAAGGCAGGTAGGTTTTCTATCTAAAAAGGGGCAAATGAGCGATGGAGAGACAAGGGTTTGGTTGAGACATCTCTCAATGCAGTTCCTGGGGGGAGGATGAGACATGGAAATGGGAGAGGAGGGGAAGGCAGTGGGAACTGAGCAGTGCAGCTGCAGGGCCATGAAAGCTGAGACCCTTCTGACTGGAAACAGGTAAATGTTAGCAGATAGGCAGAGATCCGGGGGGGGGGGGGAAAGGACAAAAACCGAACCAAACCACAGGCTGTGGCTGCTCCCAAAGAGGGAGTTGGGTGAACTCACTGGCAGCCACAAAGTGCTGATTTGGGCACCAGCTCCTGCTCCCCGCGAGGTCTGGCCAGCCTGTCCCTAGCCAGGGCTCACCACAACCACCCCATCTCCCACCAGCACAGCATGTTTCCTTCAAGGGAACAGAGAAAATGCTAGAAAACAATTCCTGTAGTAATTCAACTACTGAGGAAAGAAAGAGCTGACGTTGGCACTTCTTTTCATGAGAACAGAGCAGCGCAGGCATCTATCAGGTGAGTGCTCAGCCCTTTCAGTCTCCGTGAAGATAAATGGTAGGACTCAATGAAATAACCTGTTCATAAAACTGTAACATTTCAGACTCGCCTTCCAGTCCCACCTTTACTTCAACATTTCCTTTTAGCTGAATACTCTGCCTGGCCTTTGCAGTTCTCCTGTTGCCTGGTCCCAGCCTTGGTTTTGGGGCCGCACAGACATGGAGGGAGGGAGGGCGGGCAGGTGCTTCATGCAGGGTACCATGCATACCTTTAAATCTGCAGTTAAACAAGGGGCTGACTAGGGGGAGGGAGAGGACAGCTGTGGAATATCTCCTTGGTACAGAGCCCAAGAGGAGACTCTGAATAAATATAGGTGCTCTACATGGTGGTCCGAGGGAACAATATCAATTTCCTCTGAAGATGTCTATTTCCATCAAAATGCAAAGCTGAAAACAAAGAGTCTGTCTCCAAAATTTTCTTCTTAAAACTTTAAGGTACTAACTGGCAGTAGGAGCACTTATAATCTGCAGGCAACATGTCCAGAAATTAGGGAATACTACGCAACGCTAGTGTGAAAACTATGGGATCTAAGCTGTTTAGTGCATCTAGCCACAAATTCCTAATTCTGCCAGTAGACCTGAGGAAACAGCTTTTCTTAGTAATAGAGATGTAAGAAATTTGGGGGTAATTGAAGGCTTCTTTGGTGGTCTGCTGGTGACTGTACTTGTCAGAATCCCCTCCCCCAGTTTACTGCGCAGGAAAACACTCTTTGTGTCACTGAACCAACACCTTTGGCAAATGTTTTTACGAGGAGTGCTTCACTATAAGAAGCCCTTTATTATTTAAATGAGACTTTATGCACCTGGGCCTAGATCCTGCTGCAGGACAAACTGTGTCTTTGAGCTGCTTCCCTCCTAGTTTCTTAGCGGGGAAAGACAGCAGTGAAAGACAGAAGAAAGGGCAAGTGCAAAAGAGAAGGGGTTTGCCTGCCCAGGCCGCAGAGGATGTGCTTTAGCTTTTATGCTCCGCATCTAGGTAGCTTCTTACCAGTCACCGTCTGAGAATGATACTATCTCTGAGGAATTTCGGAAGCGGGCTGCATTTGCAGCTCTCCTCTTGCAAGACAAGTTTGCCCCCGTTGGCTGTAGGCACACATGCAGCCGAGTTGTCCAGCCTGGCCTTCATTACCTTCCAGGTGAGCAGAAGCAGCTCTTCCTCTGCCTCCTCTTTCCCTTTGCAAAGCCTCTGCACCTGCTGGTATGCAGCCGTTTTCCTCAGACGTTGCCTTAGGCCTCGGGATTATGTCCTTGCTCTGCTGGGTTTCAGGAGGGCTCTGGGGAAGGGTCAGACCCCATGTGATTGCGTGGGGTGGAAGAGTGTGAGTGGCAAGTGGAGATGGGGTTGGGGGCAGTGGGAAGGGGGAAAATGTCCCAATGCACGAGCAGAACCTAAAAATATTTGAATTTCTAGAAATATCGAAGGTGAAAGCACAACAGCTCCAGAGATCCTAGTGCTGGCAGGACCTCCGAGCGGAATAAAAGGCGGCAGCAGGAGGACAGAAAATTGTCTGCTTCAATGAGAAGTGCTCATTTCCCACACCCTGTGGCTACATCACACGGGGCTGGGGTGTCCCGGCTGAATAAAAAAAGCTGCTGGGATACTGTGGTAATATCCATAGTAGGAAATGTCTTCACACACGTGGAAGCTGAAGCATATTGTATGGCAGGCTTGAGGCCACACAATGCGATTACTGGTGGAGGAGGCTGACGTGCATTTGAAGGTTTGGGCTTTGCTGGTTCTCCTTGCTGCTCAGCCAGGATACCTTCTTCTCTGCTCAGGAGATAAACTTCCCACGCCATAGTTTTCAGAGTGAACCTGACTGTGCGGCCAGTCGGCAGATGTTTTTCAGCTTGATTACTTCTACTGTCATTTAGTTAAGGTTCCCACATGTAATTTTTGCTCTCCTTATGTGCGTACCTCAGAAGGGGATGCTTGGAAATGCTTGTTTTGTGGGAGCGTAATATGAACAGGGAACACTGGATAATGATTACAGCAGCATGGGATTAGCAAATGACTGTTATTTCAGAGTGTGCGCCTGTAAGTGATTAAGTTTTTGAGCCTGCCACCTCTTTGTGAGCTGTTTAAAATCAAAATTAGTTTGATTGGAACTGATTAAAACTGCTGTAGACAAACGCACTCTGTTTGCCCGTCCAGTTCTCTGTGTGCGTGTGGGATAATCTGAGTCAGGATTTGTGCTGGTTTGCCTTCAGGAAAGAGTTACGACAATGTTGAGAACTTTGTAATCATTGGTTTTGTCTTTATAGCCTCTGTAGTGATCTGCCTGATGCGTTTTTGGAGCCTGGAAAGCAAGTGGCAGTTAATTAAATGGGTGAACAATGGATGACTGGAAATTACAGGGGAATGAAAGAACTTCGGTTGTATTTGATCACAATTGAATTTATCTTCTCAAATACAGTGTGTTACCTGAAGCTGCTAAGCAGTAAGTTTAATAGCATAAACACTGTGTGTTGCTCCTTCAAATTCTCTTTCCTGAAGCTCAGATCAATGAAAATTTCACCCTAGCTCACCCACTTGTTTCTCCTAAAGAAAAAAGAACAATTTACAGTCACAGCACCTACCTACAGCTGAATACTGGAGGCCTTAGTTAAGAAGTCATCTGTGGATTGTAGCAGAACTAATTGATAAGTTACAAGAAGACTATCAAAAGCATTGCTATTGTTGTTTGTGCTGTTCAAGTCACTAATCATTCATGAAGGGCCCACACGTCAAGCTCGTTGCACAGTCCGCAAACCAATTTACATTCTAAGGTGGGATCCTGCTCCTCCACACGGGACCCTCTCCTCTGGAAGGATGGGAGGTCCTACGTAAATGCTGCCAGGCTCCTGAGCACCATGGCTTGCCCAGTCAGAGCTAGGAACCTGATGAGATGCTGCACACAGCTGAAAGAAACATGGAAACCTGTAGTAGAGAAGGCGGAATAGCACTGGGAAGACATTCTACACACAGTATAGAAGAGAGTGGCTGAAAGGTCTGTAGACAAAATCAGTGTAATCTCCCTTTTCCTCAATGGATGCATTTTGCGATTCTGGTTTATCTGGAGAAGGTGTTATTTGCCAAAATGTTGTTTAGGCTCATCAGTGTCCAAGTGCATTTTCTTTTGTGTCATGGGTAATACTAAAAAACCTATGAGTTTTTTTTGTCAAAAGGTATCTTGTCTGGGAGGGCACCAGTCGCCTCCAGGCTGCTGCATGTGGGGACTCGACCATCGATCATAATAATAATAATGACTGTTGCACACCTTCCACAAGACAGACCATGGTTTTATCTTGGTAGTTTTCTTTATCATTGATGCTGTATAATTAATCAGTGTTTCACACAGCACTAATATGGGATCTTAAAAGAGAATAAAGACTGTGTCCTCCATAGAAGGTGGAATATATGTAGAAAATTAAAACCTCTGGGAGCAGAGAGATTTATTTTTAAATATTTAAATTAATTTAATGGTAACAAAGGCTTGCAATGTATCATAAGCAATGCCTTGAACTCCCACAGTGTAGTATCTTTCAGGTGTTTGACTTGAAAAAAGATTCAAGTGGTAAAAACTGTGGTCTGGAACAGATGTGCTTGCTTGCCATAAGAAAAAAAAAAAAAATTGCCCAGTACTGCAAATGTACCCACGAGCATGCTAGGGGAAGGTTTGTATGCATTTAATTGACCCTGTTTATATATTAATTTAAGCTACAACCTTATTCTGTCAAATTGTACAAAACTAGGGCTGTTTAAGCCAAATAAACTTAAGATAAATGCAGAACTGCATCTGCTTGAAATCTTACCCTGTATCTTCAATGTTAACCTGGTTATATATGCATGTAATATACCACTGAAGTCCTTCAAAGAGCATGAATTCCCTTATCGACATAAAGGGTGGAAAATGCAAAATTTCCTGCTTTTTGAAATGGATCAGAACATGGGGAGATTTAAAAAATCCTGATAATGAATCGAGTTTTTTTTAAATGCAAACTGACTGCTTGCTAACAAAGAGTCCAACATCGTTTCAACTGTTTCAGGTGAGTGCTGTGCATCGTTGCACTATGTCGTGCGATTCTCTGGTGAATTGTATGGGTATGTGTATAAAATACAGACAACTGAAGAAAAAGTTGAATAAATAAGTGCAATACTTGGTTGCATTTGAATACAGGCAGTGCTTTCTCAGAGATAAGTTTTAAATACCTTTTTAAAAGTTGTTTTTTTCTATTTTACAATTCCTTTCATATATTGGAGGATGCATTCCTCTCACTTGGATTGTGTCAAATTTATATTTGATCTTTTTATGGCATTTTTTGCTTGGTGTAGATGTGAGGAGTTTACGTATTCCTGTGAAGAAATGAAACAAACCATATAAAGAATAAGGTTAGTCAAAAAGATACTTTTCCATCTTGAATAAATAATTTCTGCTTTGTCAAGGACAAAATAGGATTTTGCTTTAGATTCACCACTTGTCATTCCAGCTGTTAGCCTGTGTGTTTTACTGGATCAGAAGTTGTTCATTTTTCCTTAGTGGCAATGGTGATCAAACACAGCTTTGGTTTTCATGTCTTGGATGATATGCCTAAAGCTGTAATCAATCAAGTGTGTGTGGGGGGGCTTGTTTATTTCTTTTTTTGTTGTTGTTCTTTGATAAGGAATATCCTACCCTTTTTAGCGTAAGGATGACTAATCCTCAGAATGATTCTACACAAACAAGACCTAAGAGACTCCTGCTCTAGTCTTTCTCCATCTATGCCTGCTAAATATTGGGGCGCATGCAAGACTTTAGGCTACTGGTTCAATTTCCCTTCATGAAAACCTAATCATACAGCAAACTACTAGAGGGAATTGAGCTACTGGTAATGCAATGAACCCACTGTGTACGTTAATAACTGGGTTTATAGAACAGCTGCCCGAATTAGTAATTACAAGTCAAATTTAAAGTGTGTATATGTATGAATACATTTAAGGAAACTTCAAGCATACTTCCTGCAAGCAAAGTGTCTCTATGTACCCTTTCCAGATATTGGATGGTCCTGAGCCTGTTAGATTTGCCTAAAAACCTCCACAAATGAAGCAAAGCATCAAGGAAAGATAGAGTATTGTTCCAGAACAATTTCCAGCAAACAATTTCCCCCTCTTCACTTTACCCTGTTGAGAAAAGTTTCTTGTCAAGGTCTCCACATCTCTTAGAAATTTATTTTTCTTTCTTCTTCTCCTTGGCTGACAACTTGTTTTCTAAAAAAGGAAAAAACAAAACAAAACAAAAGCGCCAAAGTTTGTGGCTGTAGGAATCATCTTTTCCTCAGTCAGTGAAAACGGGCTGCTTATCGCTGCCTTTGAAGAGCCCTGTAAAACGGTCCTCTGATTTGCTGCAGTTGTAGCACTAATGAACTGCGCGCAGCTGATGCCTGGGACGCGCAGCCTGTCATTCATGAAGAGCACAGAAAATACTTCCACCACGCTCAGCAATGTCACTTTGAAAAGAATTTAATGACACATTTCCTTTTGCAATATGCAGCCAGAAACGTCTCGTGTAAAATATGCAAGGAGAGATGGATAGCAGAGGAATCTCAGGACTTTACAAGAGAATGCTTTCAGTGGAGAAAGGAAAATATTTTAGCAAAACTCTCCAATTTAACTATGCTTGTAGGACTATATATTGCATTTTTACACTCCCTTTCTTTTATGTATATTTGTGTTCCACAAAATTAAACTGAGAACAGATTTTATTGTATAAAGTAGGGAGAAGTGCAGTTTATTTTCATTTTTATGTAGTTCACTGGATATTACTTAAAGAATGTTATTTCAGAGCATCATTCAAAAATTGTCAGTTACCATCCTAGCTCCTAATGATCTATAAAACTATAAATTTCATCGTTTCTGGGTATCACTGTTGTGTTGTTGTGAAGTCACTATTTAATAAATTCCTTTATCAGTACTTTTCTTGATACTGACTGTTACTGGGTAGAGGTGGAGGCAGGTTCATGGAGTATATAAATGACATAAACACTCTTGGAATAATTTGTATAGCCTTTTTGAGGTAGGTGGGCTGCTTTTTGGTATAAGAAGGGGGAGAAAACGCTTTTATCCGGTTTCTAAATATTGATAGGTGGCTTATCCCATCTGTCTATTATTAGATTTCTTTTTTTTTTTTTTTTTATATAATACTGGTCCAGTTGTAGATAAATCCTAAACTGATTGTACTGTTGGTCTGATCCTACAGGACTTCCCATTACATGTTTCTCAGCTACCTTCTAACCTTAGCTGATGCCATCACCCACTACAGCCAATGGTCAATGACTGCATATGCACACTTCTTCTGCAAAACTGAAATAAAGTGGTTTAATTTGAAGTTTTTAATTGAAATTCATTGAACAGAAGGCACCATGGAGGGTGCTGATTCTGTCTTGGTGGCTACAAACATGTAGGAAGGTCAGGGGTGGTGGTGCTGCAGATAGGTTCCTGGGTGGCTGAAGGCACAGGTTCTGGTAGGGACACTCACCAGGGAAGTCACTGGTGGGTCCATGGGGCAAACCTTCCTCTGAGGCTCAACAAAAGACTAAAGGAGAAGTTATTTTGAGAGTTACTTCATCATAAAGGCATGCTGTTGTGAATGGATCATATTCTTGGGTGTTCTTTAAAATATAATAGAAGCTTTTTCTTTTATTTCTTTAAAGGCAAGAATTCTGAGCGTATGGAGCAAGTATCAGTAGAGGTTTCTTACAAGTTTTCAATAGTGTTAATAAGTTCCCTGTCAATAATGGAAAAAGACTGTAAAACTATTAGAAGAACCCACTTATAAGCTAGTCAACCTATTAGAAATATAAAATATTTCCAGGTTTTTTGTCTTTTTACTTTTTTGAATAATAATAGAAAAAATCACATGCAAATTTTCCCAGGTTTGTGTCTTTCACTTAATGGGAGATCAAAACAGATTTATTTTAAGTACGGATATCATTAGTGTAAGCTACTGTAATGGTATTAATGCCTGATAATTCATTTCAGCTTCAAGTAACAGGGCAGTTTACAGCCTGAGGTAATAACTAGCATATTCACGGATCACAGGTATGTTTGGATAGGGCTTGTGGCAATTGCCTCCAAATTATTATTTTTTTTTCTACAAAATGTGACAATTTTTTAGGCAGTTTCTCCCGGTAGGCTGGAATTTCTAATGATTACCATGCTTGCTATTTTGTATCATGTCTTAATCGTTATGGGTAAGTATGTCTGGAAGAAATTCTTGGTTAAAATGAAGTTCACATGGTGGAAATAGAGGCTAAAGAGAGAACTTTGGCTGGACCTCAGGAAAAAAAGGAAAGTTTACATTCTCTGGAAAAGGGGGTTGGCAACTTATGATGACTATCAAGATATAACAAAGCTATGTAGGGGGAAAATGAGAAGGGCCAAAGCTCAATCAGAACTCAGCTTGGCCACTGCAGTTAAAGACAATAAGAAGAGATCCTTCCAGTATATCAAAAGAAAAAGGAAGACTAGGGAAAATGTAGGACCACTGAAGAACGAGACAGGTGCCCTAGTGGTGGAAGACACAGAGAAGGCAGTTACTGAATGCCTTCTTTTCTTTGTTCTTCACTGCTAAAGCTGTCCCTCATGAATCCCATACTCTGAAGGCAAAGGGGAAGGTCTGGAGAGAGGAAGATTTTCCCTCAGTTGAGGAGGACCGTGTCAGAGACCACTTGGCCAAGCTGGACATTCATAAGTCCATGGGCCCTGATGGCATGCACCCGCGAGTGCTGAGAGAGCTGGCGGATGTTATTGCTAGTCCACTCTCCATTGTCTTTGAAAGGTCATGGAGAACAGGAGAGGTGCCTGAGGACTGGAGGAAGGCTGAAATCACTCCGATCTTCAAAAAAGGCAAGAAGGAGGACCCAGGGAACTACAGACCAGTTAGTCTCACCTCTGTCCCTGGGAAGGTAATGGAGCGACTCATTCTGGATGTCATCTCCAAACACGTTGAGGAACAGGAAGTTATTGGAAGTGGTCAACATGGATTTACCAAGGGTAAATCGTGCTTGACCAATCTGATAGCTTTCTATGATGTTATAACTGGTTGGCTGGATGAGGGGAAAGTCGTGGATGTCATCTACCTTGACTTTAGCAAGGCTTTTGACACTGTCTCCCATGACATCCTCATTAGGAAGCTGAGGAAGTATGGGCTAGATGAGGTGACAGTGAGGTGGATTGAGAGTTGGCTGCGGGACAGGACTCAGAGGGTTGTGATCAGCGGCACAGAGTCTAGTTGGAGGCCTGTAACCAGTGGTGTCCCCCAGGGGTCAATACTTGGTCCAATTTTGTTCAATATATTCATTAATGACCTGGATGAGGGGGCGAGTGTATCCTCAGCAAGTTTGCTGATGATACCAAACTGGGTGCGGTGGCTGACACCCCAGAGGGCCGTGCCACCATCCAGCGTGACCTGGACAGGCTGGAGAGCTGGGCAGAGAAGAACCTAATGAGGTTCAACAAAAGCACGTGCAAGGTCCTGCCTCTGGGGAGGAAGAATGTAAAGCACCAGTATAGGTTAGGGGCGGACCTGCTGGGAAATAGCTCGGAGGAGAAGGATCTGGGGGTTGTGGTAGACAGTAAATTATCCATGGCCCAGCAATGTGCCCTTGTTGCCAAAAAGGCCAATGGAATCCTGGGCTGCATAGGGAAGAGTATGGCCAGTAGGTCGAGGGAGGTCATTCTGCCCCTCTACTCTGCACTGGTGAGGCCACAACTGGAATACTGTGTCCAGTTTTGGGCTCCCCAGTTCAAGAGGGACAGGGAAGTGCTGGAGCGAGTCCAGCGAAGGGCAACTAAGATGATTAAGGGCTCGGAGCATCTCCCTTATGAGGAAAGGCTGAGAGAGCTGGGACTCTTTAGCCTGCAGAAGAGAAGGCTGAGGGGAGACCTTATTATGGCGTACAAGTATCTAAAGGGTGGGTTGAAGGAGGGTGGAGTCAGGCTCTTTTCAATGGTTCCCAGTGACAGGACGAGGGGTAATGGGCACAAGTTGGAACACAGGAAGTTCCGTTCAAATACACGGAAACAGTTCTTTACAGTGAGGGTGACAGAGCACTGGCACAGGCTGCCCAGGGAGGTTGTGGAGTCCCCTTCTCTGGAGATTGTCAAGACCCGCCTGGATGCAGTCCTGAGTAATGTGCTCTGGGCAATCCTGCTTTGGCAGGGGAGTTAGACTAGATGATCTCTAGAGGTCCCTTCCAACTCTGAAAATTCTGTGATTCTGTGAAAGTGGGACAGAAAAGTACACAAAAAGCAAAGGAAGAACACACAGAGGACACTGCTCACTCTGCTCCTTTCCTTTCTGTAAAGGGGTAAGTCCCAAGGTCCGCCATATCAGTGCCGTCTGTGCAAAATTGCCTTGTACTTTAGAGTTTTCTTTCAAGAAATACTGCCTTATTACGTTTGAAGTGGGGAATCTTTTCTTGGTGACTCCACTTTGCTCCTGTGGCTGTTCAGCAAGGCCAAAAGCAACATGCCTTTGTACTTCTTTCTATTTTGTTTCTCTTTGTGACCTGTGTGATGATATTTTAGAGTCCAATGCAGATTCTGGGACAGTAAATATGAAGTCAGACTCCTGATATCTGCATGCCAAAGAGCAAATTGCTGTTTTGCACACATACGCAATATGGAGGGCCACATCTCTCTATCTGCAGTGAAAGTTACTCCATCAGTCTTTGCAGGTTCTTGTTCTTAAAACAGACTCAGCCACCAGTATTGTAGAGGAGGAGTGGGGAAGCAAAATAAGATAGACACTGTGGTTTACTGTGAATAATGTTACTTGAAGATCTCTTGGACTGTAATTTCATTAGCCATGAATGTAGATTGTAATTTGTGTGTTTAGACTAACAATGGGAAATATCTAGTGATAGGAGCGTATAAAAACTGAAGGTTCAGTTTTCTTGAATGTCCCTTCATAGGAAAATTGTGTCTTAATAAGCAAGACTAAAATAATTTATTTTATTATTACTAGAAACACTAAGCTTCAGAAAGAAATAGTTGGATAGATAAAAAAAGAGGAAGAGAGGAAAATTTATCAGTCATTTGGACTGAAGAGAAAAAAGTCAAAGGCTACAAGTCTGTCTGAAAGTAGCAGTGCCGCAATAAATTCCTTTATTGCTAATAGCAGTCCATCAGGGAGGAGGTGAATTATTGGACCGAATGGATGAATATGGACAAAGAATTAAAAAGCAGATTTGCAAGGCTTCAGCGTGGACAGATTATTTAGGAAGACCTTGTACATAACACACCTCTAGCAACAAATATCTCTCTTGTACTTTTGACAAGAGATACATTTCAGAGCTATGACAGAACATTTGGCTTCTATGATAGAACAAATCGTATTCTTTCATGTCCATTTTTAAAAAATGTTTTAATGTAGTGGAGGGGAAATAATTGCTTTTCCTTTCAACTCGATTTTTTAAAAAAAATGATAGGACTCTGACTTAGCAGCTAGTTTGGTAAACCAGTTTTCTTGCATAACCCTATGCAAGAGATACAGTCTCCTAATGGTGCTTATTCTCTCAAAATAAAAAATAAAAGGGAAAAAAAGAAGTGCCACTTATAGGACGCAGGCCTGTTTTGTGGAGTCAAATGGAAACTTTGTCAGAGACTAGCAGAAGTCATACTGGATCCCAAATAAAAATATATAATAACTTTTACCTGTTCTACATAAAATATAGTCCCATTAGTAAAAATGATATTTAAAAATAAAATATTAATAATATCTGAGGAACTCTTATATCTTCCTCTTTTTATTTAATCTGTTGACAGCAGCCATGATTAGTATGTCAGTTTCTACTAAAATGTAAGGTCCAGAAGATAAAAGCGCTATGTGTGCCACCTCAGCAGACACTTTCTCCAGAGATTTGGCCAGCAAAGGTCCAGGTCCCTCACAGGCAACACCTGATTGATTGAGCTACAGCAGCTGCAACTGACCAAAGTGGACATCTCTATACCTCAGGCTCACCTGCTGATGGGCCAGCAAAAACCCCTTTTTGACTAGATGTCAGCCCTAAATGTCAGCCTAGGAATTGGGGGAGCAGAGGTGTAGCTGGTCATCTCTGACATAAGCCAGATGTCTGCCAGGTATCTGGAGAAGATAAAATCTTAAATCACCAGAATAAGAGTCATCAGAGGAACTGCTGGAGCCTAAGCGAAGGCTTTATGTCAACAAGTAACACTACACAGGAATGAAGTGTTCCGCTTGCTGGTTCCTACATGGTATTTGAATGTTAGCTGCTGGTACCCACATAATTCCTACAGAACTACATCTGTCCAACTTTTCTGATGATTAGTTGGAGGCAGCATGCTATCAAATTAACTAGTAGAAAGAACAATTGGATTACTTCAGCAAAAATTGCTTTGCATGTAGCCAGTGACATGGAAACAGACTCCATTATCTTTTTTATTTTAAATTATCTGAGTGATTTGGAACAGCATTGCAATTTAAACTGCAAAAGAGCAAGGTACACTGCATTTATCTAACTTAAATACAATTTTTCCTTCTCTCTAGACATACTTTAATATACTTTGTGGCATGTACTTTGTGCAATTTTCAATTGCATTTCTTTTCTTAGGAGTATTTCTACTACTTTTTAAAAGGTTGCTAATGGTAATTCTTGTTCCTTTTTATTCATGAAATTCACTATCACACAGAAGAGCACAGCTTATCCCCTGGCTTACTTAAATTGCCTCATTACTTTAGTGGTCTCAAGTAGGATTAGCAGCATTATTCCATATGGTAGTTCTTTGCAATCTTGCAGAGACCTAAAAAATGCATATTATGCAGATTACCTGACTGATAAGAATTTGATTTTTTCAAATTCTTTTTTCTTTTTGCTCATTAGGGTGCTAAATGGGAAACCTAGCTCAGCATCCATACAAAAATCCATTTTCATAGAGAAATTTAACATTTGCTAAGCTTTTTCTTTTTCTGTCTCTGCTTAGCTGTTACTGTCAGTGTGAGAAGTGTATTGTTTTTTTATACCACTCAAAAGGCTTACACAGAACCTGCCAATTACAGAATCACAGAGTTTTCAGAGTTGGAAGGGGCCTCCATCTAGTCCGAAGGCAACAAGATGGTTGCCATAGTTTAATTCTGTGTAACATCATTGTAATTAGTGGAAAGAAGCACTATGAGAAATAGCCCCTTTGCCTAAGTCATATTGGTGTGAATAATTCAAACGACTCTTGCTTGAACTTTCATAAATTTCTGATTTGATTTTATCAGTTATCAGTTTATTAGTTCAGATTTCAATCAGTCCTGTTATTTTCTAGGCATTTCTGATGTTTCAAATGCAGCCTCCAACTTTAAAACTGACTTCTATGATTTAAAACAAATAATGTATATTTATCTGTTTACATGTGTTTCCGGTTAGTATTTTCTCCCTTGTTGATGGAAAACCACTATTGCTTAACTCCTCCTTGTGGTGTTTGTCCCATCCTTGTTCTCTGCTGAGGTGCCATGAAGCAAATGCATCCTTAACGTGTCATGGTAAGGGTGGCAAAGACTCTTTTCTCCAGATGAAGTGAGTTTTCTGTTTCTAGAATAAAGTCTGTCAGTCTGTGTGTGTTGGTTCTTTGTCTTCTTTTCATGTCAAGATGGGGAATAGAGTTGGTGAAAACATGAATATGGTAGACTGAGTATCTCCACTCTCTTTTTGAGTCGGTGATCAATAGATACTACTTTGCTGCACAGCAACGGCACAGAGAAATTGCAGAACCCACTGAGAATTTGTTTTCGACATGCAAACCCAGCTGATGGCCTTCAACTGTAACAGATGTCAGAGAGTGATGGGCACCCTGGGGCACTGTTAAAGTACTGCTGGAACTTGACTGGGGAAAAAAGAACGCTATCAAATTACTAAGTGCATTCTAACAAATCACATCAAAGTGGAGAAAAAGCCTGAGCAAAAGAAAATTACTACTTTCATTTTCTTTCTTATCTTCCGCTCCGACACGGTATGTGTGCTGCCTTATGCAATGCTATCAACTACTGTACTAATGAGTTCAGCTGCATGAAATGATGAAGCTCTTACAGTAGTGGCCAAGGGGCTGTGTTGCAGGAGAAATGGGAGAGATTAGGAAGAACATGTACTCCTAGGAACGCATTAACTAACTCTTTTACTTCTGCATATGTAGATTTATAAGTGCGAACATTTGCTAACGTTTTATCCTTAGATGACTATGTGAATTCAATTCAATCCAGTGCAGAGGAGAAAACTAAACATGATAATTTTTTTCCCCCTTCTTGTGTTGATCTTGCCCGTGTACAATATTTAGCCCGGCTGCTTTGCTTATTTGCAATGTCTTCATTCCTGGAGTTGTTAATTCAGATCCAGGACTAGATTGGGTAGCGTGTTTTTAATTTGTTGATAGCTTTGGCCGTCACTGTGTGGTCAAGATCAGCAGAATTGATCAGACTGAACACACATGGAACTACAAAACTATACATGCACGAGGTCCTTTTATTCCCAGAACATACTTCAAGTTCAGTGAGCCAAAAAGTATATTAATACTTAGCGAAATTCCGCCTCCAAAAGGAAAATGAAAAAGGTAGCTGTCTATTTGTATTTCTTTTCTGGGTCTGGAAGTGGATTATTATCATTTCACCAAATGTAAAGAGGAAATATTATAAAAATGTTACCGAGGTGTATCTTTGAGTTCCCTTACCTTTGAAATACAAAGCCCCTGATGTTGCTTACAGCCCTGCATGCTCTAAGCACACTTCTCGCACATGAAAGATCTCGTTACAATGGAACTAACGAAGTGCTCCAAAGGAATACTATACTTCTGACAGCAAAATAAAAATACATGTCGGAAGATGGTGCAGTCCTCTATAGTTGCACCCTACCGTAGCCTGGGGAACATGAAAGAGCCTCTCTCCCAAAAGCAGCTTTTCCCAACGGAGGTTTAAAATGGAGTGACACGCACACAGCTGATCCTTGTGGCTGGGTTTAGGACATGCAGAGCTCCCCATTGCCCTGAACTTGGAGAGATCTTTCCTCTGAGCGAAATGAAGAGCATCTCATGTGTAGCACCAATTTTGTCTGCGCGGTGGGCCTGAGGAGAGCGTGTACTCACTGTGCTCCCAGACCGGGCAGCGCTGGCGCCAGTTTGCTCTGCACGGGATGCTCAAAAGTTCTGCAGAAACAGAAGCAAAACACAGAGCTGGTCTGAATTCTGGGGAGAAAAGTTCCTATATGCTTAGAAAAATATGAGCTGATAATGTGGTGTAAAATTAAGCATATATTTTAGACTGTAGTCCCATACAAACTCACATAACATTATGCCTAGATTTTCATTATGATACAACAAACAGGCTGCATGTTTTCTTTTTTGAAAATAGTCATATTCTTGGAGGAATGGAAATGGAATCCTGTCTTGCTCTTTAGTAAAGAGGTTTTGTGAATTATTTCTGCTAATAATTTCATTACAACTCTGCCGATGTTTCTAAGTATGAAGTTACCAGAGGCAGACAGTGCCAGCCTTGACGACCTGCTGCAAGCCCTCTCCTGCCGGGCAGCCCTTGCGCCCTGTGTCCCTGGTTCCCTTTGCAGAGGGTCAGAAGGGCAAGACATCCATTTCAGATGGTCAGAAAGGCAAGATGTCCAACAGTGCAACAGTAATAGGGACGTAATTTTGCTAAGAATTGGCTGATTTGAACTGTCATGAGGTGTGTTGTGAAGCAAACAACTATCAGTAAGGAATTCAGTTACGGTGTTTTAATAAACTGTGAAGTGTTATGCTCAGAATCTTGTTTATGGGGAGTGGAAGCATGCCTTATGTATATATAAATAAATAAATATAAAAAGAAATATATATATGGCACACACATATATCATATGGGTTACAGCACATCACTGGTATCTAGAGTCCTTCACCAGGAGGAATATGATGTTCATGTTTCTGGTTTTCTCTCCCACTATCAACTTAGGATCCACCATTTGTATGTTTGCTAACACTTCTATATTGTTCTTGTTCTTCATTGCTCTGCAGCTCCAGGTTATATCTAGATTGGCTGCATGTACTTTTTGCAGACATTAGATGCTTTTTCTTTGTTCTCTTTGTTATCCCAAAGACCAGGTCTATCCAGCTCCAGGTCTTCTTTTTTTTGTTTGTTTGTTTCGGTGTTGGGTTTGGTTGTTTGTTTTTTTTTTTATTATTTTTATTTTTTTTTTTAACTGATAATTATAGAGGCCTGTGCACAGCTGTGGCGTCTCCCATCTCTTGCCATCCCATGCCAGTATTCACCTATGGCACCTCCTGCATCCCTACTTCTCAGGACCTCTGCTCTTGTACCAGGGCTGCATTTCTCTGCACTACGACATCGTGTGACAATCATAAATATCTCATTCTGCCAACAATAACTGCTTATTACTGCTCTCCATACAAAACTGGCTTTGTACCATACAACAAACATGAGTCAAGCAGGTTAGCTGTAGACACCAAGTCAGGTGGAGAGGCTGCTGTCACGGCTAAACCGAGCAAAACAAAGCTACAGGCAAGTGAAGGAAAGGTCAGATGTAGCAGTCCAGAGGCCTTGCAAACTCAGTACAAGAATGTGATGTGTTACTAGAGGTGGCAATACCCTATTACAGGGCTGCACAGGTACAAAAGTAAAAGGTGCTTTTGAATACATGGGGCCGTTTTTGATATGGTGCTTATGTTTCTCAAAAATTCTCCTTGTCATCAAGACATCTTGAATATTTGGATTGCTTAAAAAAACCCTCTTGTTTTGGATGCAAAAAACCTCTTTGGCCTAAGAAAGAACTTCAATTTACAATACATAGCAAGAAAACTGCAACCCTATTTAGATGTCTCAGCTCAAGGAAAGCTGTTCTGTTTGTATTTTAACACCCTCCACCCCCCCCCAACTCTGATAAACTTTAGCTTTTAAGACCCTCCAGCTGTGCCTCCAGCAGTAATTGGGGTCATTAGTCTTTGCCTCCCCGGGCTAATTACCAGCACCATCCAAATGTCATCCCCTAAAGAAATGGAGCTTGAACAGGTTAAAAGCTGCAGCCGCATTCAGGTAGAAATAAAGGGGAAGAGAAAAGATAAGCAGAGACTGTTTTCTGTGCCTGTTCATATTTCATCCTCTATCTTAAACAGCAAATTGTTCTTGCTTCTGCAGGCACTGTTTACTTTAACAGGCTCCTGAATCTTAATTTTAAGTGAGGCAAGCACAACAGAGAGGTTTGTGTCTTGACTATGTTCATACTTAAATTGTGTGCTCCTTAAATATAGTCCTTAACTAGAAACAAAATCCTTTATATTTTAGTCTGAAGGGCGCTGCATTCAAATTCTAATATCTTTGGTTCTGGCATGGTGAAAAACTAAGAGACGTTTTCCAAGTTTAACAAATGTTAAAATTTTTATCATGAGCTGAAAAAGCCATAAGACTAGCTAATGCACTGTAGTATGAGCTCTTCTTTTTAAAGTCAAATTTTGAAGGTGATCTATGAGGTCTTGTATGTAAAAACACAAGTGAAGAGAGAGAGATGCAAAATATATCATTCTTATACAGAAAATAATTTGACCCTAAAGTATAAAATGAACATTAAAATTTTATAGTTAAATCCTTGAAGTCATACTAATATATAGAAAACATTTGTTTAAAAGCTTTGCTTTGGCAAGTATACTCTATTTGTGACCTGGGAAAAAGTGTATGCTGAAGTGTATTCCCCTGATGAATGGAGGAAAAATAAGTTTTCACCCCAGATCCAGAATTTTGCTCTAAATTGTTGGTTGTGGTTACCATACTAGGTACTTAGTAACAGGGTAAATCCAGGGTTCTGCCAATTTCTAAAAGCAATTTTGAGGAAGCGTTCACCACATCACCGCGTGTTTCAGATAACTTACAGTCATGCTGATAACTCAAAATGATTCTATGAGGAAAAAATGCAAATTAGTGGGTCTCTAGGGCAGGATTGCAAGCTGTATTTGCATTCCTTTAATAAGAGCATGAGACAGGAATGTGCACTATGCAATATGTTTTCCCTAGATAAGTATACAGGGCTCTACTGTACATTTCTTACTGGGGACTGAACTTTAGGGCAGGCTTTTTGGGGACTTACGAGTGGATTTAGCGAAGCTGCTTTAGGACCATTGGCTGTTTGCTTCATTTGATCATTCAGAGCTACAGCTTTTGGAATATGGGTAGGTTTTCTATTGCTCTGTAAGGGAAGGAAAATGGAAAACGGATCCTTCTTTTGTGCAGAATATCTGAGCTTTTCCTTGTGTGCCGTGCGAGCAATAAAAAGAGATCTGGGAGTTAGCTTTAAGGCTGCTGTTTAGGCTTGCAAGAAAGCGCTCTTCAAGAATGAGTTCTCAGTAAATTAAGGGGTTGTGCTCACCTAACCACTTCTTCATTTGCATTTACAGCCCTCATCCAAGTTTTGGATATCTTCAATTCACACAGTTTTCAACATCCTTCAGGCTGTCTCTGGAGGAAAATTTAAAATTTTGTGAATAGAAGAGTTACGCGGTTATATGGGAGATGTGCCAAATTCCCTAGCTACTGAATGCCAGAGCTGGGAATATATGTAGATTTGGAATCATTTGTGGTTCGTGTAGCACATTCACAACTTGACTGAATCCTTTATTACAGTTGTATGATTAAAGCTAAAGCAAACTGATCTCCTTTGTGATAGTAAAGACCTATTTAGGTCCCATCACTGCTCATAGTCTAGGTGGCCAAATGGTAAGGTGTTTTTGCTGTAAAATATCGCTAGAAAATGGCTTCTCAATACTGAAAAGGTTTCATTTATGACTTGACCTTTAGTTGAAGAAGAACAAAAATGCAGGCATGGAACAATGCCCTAAGGGGCAATGTCCTGGTTTGAGGTAAAACAGGACCAATTTTGTCAGTAACTTTGCTTCTTAGCTGGGCCTCTTCTAACTACTGAAATTAACCGCATATTGTGCAGACAATGTTCGCTCTCAGAGTGATAAAACTGGTGTTTATAGCTGATGCCCAGGCATGGGATGCAGAGAGGCTCCTGCTTATACTTATTGCTATAACAGCCCAGGGCAGCTCACTTTGTTATTTATCCCGTTGCAAGGTCAGAAGCGGAAAAGCGTAGCGGGGTGGCACCTATGGGGAGGAACAGACAGGACAGGTGACCCAAAACTGACCAACGGGGTATTCCATCCCATCTGCCTCATGCTCAGTATAAAAGCTGAGGGATCAAAGGGTCATCTCTCTTTCTTCAATGGCTGGTGTCCGAGGAGGACTCTGTCTGTTCATCTGCCTGTGATCCCGATCCTGAATCCAGATTTGGAATCCAGTTCTCGTCCATCACTGAGTCCAGCCTGGGACTGCCCCAGTGCCAGCCGGTGTCATGATTGCCATCCTGGGAGCTTGATACAGTTTTGTATATATTTCATTATTTTCTTTTTTGTTTTATTTTTAATATTTCATTAAAGTAGTTTAGTTCCTTCTAAACTCTTAAGTCTCTCTTTCCCTCCTCTGTCCGTCTCTTTGTAGAGGGGTAGGGAGAAGCATCTGTCGGTCGTCCTGAACCATGACAGGCAAGAAAGGAGCAGGAGATCTGCAGGCAGAAGTTCTGGGGTGAAATATACACCTTATTGTGAACAAGGGCCTTGTGTTTTCCCACTGCTGCAGATCATGGGTATGGGGTCAAAAGTTTAGGGAGCAGTTTCCAACTCCAGGAATTCCTGAGAAACCAGGAACGTTTTGCAAATATGAGTTACAGTCCATGTGCCTGTCCCTTCTCTGTTGGGTGGAAAGACGGCAGCAGCTTGAGGGGACCTATGAGCCTCCCTGCCAGTTAGGGGAGGACATTTTTCCCCCGATGTGAGAATTGAAAATTGGAACTGATTTAAAATTTTCTGCTGGAATAATATGCAGTAATGCATATTTCCCCAAATTGAAACTTTGTTTGAAAATACTGACCTTTTCCGCGCCTCCCACCCACCCACCACACAAGAGAAACGAAACGGAGATTTTCCAGCCTTGTACTGCAGCTGCACTGCAGACGAAGCAGAATACCTTGACGCAGAGCCTCATCTATGGGCTTGCCTGCAGAAATAAGCAGGAACTGTGGGAGTTACTCAAAGGCACTTGGGACAAAAGACTTTTTGATCTCGCTTCTCAAGAGAATAAAACGCAAATGACAAAGATCTTTCAAGGTCAGTCAGCTAGAGAGCTTCGCGTTGTGTGTCGCTTCTGCAACACAGGTGGTTCTGAGAAATCCTGTCTGCAGTATGTTCTTCTGCAGGTTTGAGTTTTGCTGCCCTTGACTCTCTGAAAAAACACACCATTTCATTTTAGAACAAGCTGAGATCAAAACTTGCCATGTTGTTTCATGACAAATTACATTTTGTTAGTGTTTTAATATCCGACATATTTTATTCTATCTTTTCATAGGCCAATTCACCTGTTTGCCTGAAAATCTGTCAGAAAAATGATTTATTTGGTATTGTACTCTATTTGCTTAGGCATATTTAACTTTTCTTGGTAAAAAATTACAAAAGTGCATTTTGAAAGCAAGTTGAAATTGTCTAGAGATATTCTTTCTTTTTAAAGAGAGTGGAGGTGGGTGTTTAGTTTTGTTTTCTTCCCCTCTTCAGTGTTATTACGTTCATTTGACATTTGTTTTTTTGAGATAGATGCTTTTCCATAATTGCAAACTTCAGAAGTGCCAACACTGATGCTGCTGTTCTAGAATTCAGATAAAAGTTTCCTGTTCAGGCATATCTTTTTATTAGTGTAGACAGATTGTGCCACAAATGGTTCATTACCTAGAGAGAATTCAACAGTTTTTAACAAAACAAATAATTTTATTTACAGGCAAGCTGAGAGATTGTTCAACAGAAATAATAAAAAATCTTTTATCTGTCTCACTTGAACAGACTGTAACTGGCTATCAGGCTGGAGTTGCAAATTGAATGTAAATTATGACCATAAACACCATTATCCATTTTTCCATTTCATCTCTCTTCTGTGGCAATCCTGCCTGTTACCCTTTCTGATTTATTATTCAGCTCTGTCAAGAGGAGAAAGAAATCAGAGATCAACAAATGTATAAGGCATGTCTATGTGTGCGTGCGTGCATGTGAGACTAAATTCTTGTGAAATGTTGGCCAGATCACTGGGTTCTTAAAAAGATATTGATGTCTAAATCCTTTGTTGTGTGCTTATGTGGCTACACAACACCAAAACAAAAGACTTTGTGAGAAGAAAGGGTTTTCTGTTGCTTTTGTTTCACAGCAGATTAAAGTATGACTTTCAATAATAAAATATTCTATTATAGCTTTGCCAACAGAGCTACTGCTAAATCCACCTCACTGACTGCTCCAGGATTTCCCTTTGGTGGAGGAAAAAAAGGTAGAAAATTGCCAAATTGGTTTCTCTATTGTCCCTTCTAACTCAGTGTTGAAAAATGATGTGTGAGCAGCGTGTTCTCAAGCTTTGGCGATCCTTGCTTGACATAAATCATCTTTGATATTACTTTTAACTTAAACTGGAGCCTGGCTGCAGTTTTGATGGTAGAGTAAAGCTGCTGTTTTACCGCTCTTCCTCTGCTGGATATTCAGGACTTATTCAAAGTACTGTGTGTATTATCTTACCACAGACTTTGTATGTGGACTTCAATGAGTAATACTCCTATTACCGAAGACTGAAATGACCAAATCCTAAATTGGTGAATGGTGATGGTCAAAATTTGATTAATGGCCTGAAATTTCTATGTCGTACCAACTCCTGTTTAGCCAGCAGTACAGAAATGCAGTGAGTAGCCCAGGCTAGCAGCCAAGCACCCACCCAGCCACTCTCTCACTTTCTTTTCCTACCTCAGCAGGAAAAGGGGAGAAAACAGGAAGAACAGGAACAAGAAAGCTTCTGGGTTCAGGTAAAGACAGGGAGGTTGCTTACCGATTGCTGTCACAGGCAAAACAGATTCAACATAGGGGAAATTAACTTAATTTATTGTCAATTAAAATAAAAATGTAATTACTAATTTGGGTAGTGGTAAATAAAAGAACAGACCCTATCACAGGCTTAACTTCACTCCTTCTCTGCAGCCTCCTCTAGCCCTTGCACACCCCAGGTGACGTAGCAGGGGGGTAGGGAATGGGGGCTTGGGCGCAGTCCGTAACAGCTCCTCTCTGCAGCTATTTCCTCCCCACACTTCTTCCCTCCTCCAATGTGGCCTCTCCATGGGCTGCAGTCCTTCAGGAATATCCACCGGCTCCAGTGTGAGTCCTCCAGGGGCTGCAGGGGAATCCCTGCTGCAGCACCTGGAGCACCTCCTCCCCTCCTTCTTCTATGGCCTTGGTGTCTGCAGGGCTGTTTCTCTCACATTTTTCTCACTCCTCTCTCACAGATGCCGTGCAGCATTTTTTACCCCATCTTAAACATGTTACCGCAGAGGAGGCACCAGCATTGCTGCTGGGCTCAGCAGTGCCCTGCAGTGGGTCTGTTGGTACCAGCCGTGTCTGACACGGGGCAGCCCTGGCCTGTCCTCGCAGAGGCCACCCCTGCAGCACCCCACTGCCAGGGCCTGGGCACCGGCACCCAGTACAAGAAGCAGCACGGAGCACAGTTGGGATGCACTGGAAATGATCTTCAGATGCTCGGTGGCTCCTCTGCCTGGGCTGTCAGGAACATGTCAGGGCCTCCTCTGTTGATGCAGTCTGGGCTTCTCCTTGAGATAAAATTCAGCTGGTTTTGTCCAGCTATTAGAGGAAAGTGATAATGGCCTTTGTAATGCAGCTCATACCTTGAGGAGGCTGCATTGCTTTTTCTTGGGAGCTCACAACTTCTTAAGATCTTTTGGACTTATGAAAAGGTTTGTCAATAGAAGGAGAAAAATTTGGAAATCCAACAAGGATAAAAAAAACCCAGATCCATTCCCTTTCTCTGTTCTGCTCTAAAATGGATTAAACACATTACTTTGAGGAAGTTTTTTTTTTTTTTCCCATCCTTTAAAAGACCATAAAAACAACAAGCAGATCTACACTAGAGCTCTGTAACTAAAATTCTGTTTTCTGTCTTCCATTAGTGCTATGTGAATAAGCGACAAAACATATGATATCTTTCCTCTTCAGTTCATTTTAAGGTCCTCTTTGGTGTATTAATGGCAAGGATTTAAATGTAATTTTACTCATGTCTTTCATTTCAGAAGAAATTGTTTATAAGTAACCACTAATAAGAGAGTATTTCTGGTGAATGTGATTGCTCATTAAGTAGGTCTTCCCAAGATACCTCTACTGAGAACATGTTATTTATCACTGAAGTTAAATTAAGAAAATTTATCAAGACTTCTGGAAGCTGTTCTTTGTTTAAGACACAAATGCTTTCTTAAATCCCAGTTTTCATGGGCAAAATATACGTGTTGGGTTTTTTTAAAGCTATCAGCATGTAATTTACTCATAATTATTATTGACAGAGCTTTATTTTTGTGTAAATATCTTCTTATTGCTTATGAAATTCTGAGCAAGTCTTTGAATCCTCAGTGTTGTGCTTGTGGGCAAGCTGTGATTTTAATCTTTTCCTTGCAGAGGGGTGGAGGAGCCTTCTCATTGCACAAAGATGTGTATACAGGTACAAGCCCTGTGAAGAGAAGTCACAGACTTATTTTTTTAAGGAACCCGTAAAAAAATGTGTATATCAAAAATAAAGTAAATTTCAGATGCCAGATACTCTTTTCTTCTTGCTTGCATAGCCTGGCTTCAGGAAACACCATATTTTTGTGGAAACAGGAACATTTGCTACTTCAGAAAGAAGAAAAAGACCAGCACGGTTTTTAAACTTTCTCTATTCTTTACCTAGCTATGTATGGCAAACTAAAGCTGCAGGAAATTTTAGTACAATTAATTTGCATGACAAACATTCATGTCTTAGGAGGGAAAAGGTGTAATCTGCATTTAATATTATTTCTACACATTTTGGGAAAATGTTGTTTTAGACTACTCTAAAAGGCTTTCTAAACGCAAGAGAAATGAGATAAAGACAGCTTATGCAAAACAATGAGACAAAATTGATACATGATGGAACACTGCGTAGATCTTTTCAGGTAAGCTTCTCATGCTAGCCTCCTGGTGCAGCTGGCAGAAGCAGAAACCCTCCTAGTCTGCAGCTCTGACCTATTTTTAGTTGTCTGCTTTAGGATGAGATGAATCGCATGCTAGAAGGCATGTATTCACAACGTGGACTGTAGAGGAAACCTTGGGTGACTAGCTCAGATTTAAATGTCTGTGCTGTAAGAATAGGGAAAAGAAATCCCATTCCTCTTACCTTATTTCTTCTTGGTGCATGACGGGGAAAAAATTGACACTTAGGTGGTTCTGTGGGTAGATGTTGAAAATACCGCATTTTGAGGCATAAATGCCTTGGTTCTATTATCAGTAATGTTTAGGAAACTGCCGAGATCAGTAGCTTACAGAGAATATGTATGTTCCTGACAAGTCACCTTCAGGGGAATGATCTTACTTACAACCTTGGAAAGAGAAATAGTTTAATGATATACTTCTGCTTGACTGATTTAATATCCTTGCTTTAAAAGAATGAGTATCATGCTCATCATCTTGAGGCTGTTGTTCAGATCCCATTTTACATTCTTAGATGGCACTTGTAAGTACCACATATTTGTCCTCACAAAATCCCTGGAAGAAATGAAAAAGCTGCTTTTGAGAAACGGGAATCTTAAGCACAGACAGACTTTGCTGTTGGCCATGTCCCACGGCAAATCTATCCCAGATGAGGAGACTTGAGTGCATCTCTCCCAGGTCCTTAGCTTTAATTAGATCAATCCTTTTTCTCTACAGAAGGCATTGTTGATAAGAAAGCTCATCTGTATCAGGTACAAGTTTGTGATGGTCATAAAAAACTCCTTTTTCTCCTTTCAGGAATTTGATTGTATTCACCACAGATGCAAGACCTTGCTGATGAAGTTGCATTTCTTGAATTGGACTCAGTTTATCACTATGTAACGCTCTGCCATGCCTATAGCAACATACTTGCTTCAGAAGCAGCTCTCACAACCCTAACGTGGCACTGAACTGTGAAGTGAGTCCTAAAAGTAACAGCAGGGTAATCCTTAATATTTGTCTCCTCAAGGAGTCTGTATTTGTAGAAGACTTGGGTTTCTTCTGGTCGTGAAGAGACCTTTCAGCTTTAACTGGTTAAACCATAAAGAATATTCAAAGATGAATATAACTACTAAAAAACCCAAACCCTACTAACCAGTGGCTTCCTTCGTGCTTGGGTAACCCAAGAAGAAAACAAAGCAGTGTTACTAGTCTGTGTGCATTTGTTTGTACCTATGTGTATGTATGTGTATATATACACACATGTAGGACTTAGAACTATATTGGAGCTTTCCTGTTTTTAATGTAGCTGGCTTGGGCACTGGTAGCATGCTAGCTGGGAGACCTGCATCAGTGTAGGCTGCAGGACTGCTGGAGCAGCAGAGAAAGATTTTGGATCTCTGACATGCTCTCAGTTCTGTAGCTGGACCTCTACAGGTGTTTGAATGAATTAGGTTACATCTGGCTTGTCAATGTTGAGCCACATCTCGGAGTAAACATGCTTTGGACTAGTGCATGATAAGGGTAGATAAAGTTGTCTGACAGCACATGGTAATATGTTATTAAGTTGAATTTTTCTCTGATTCACAGTTACAGTCTTAGAGCACCTCTCTGCACTGGTTATGCACGAAGCTGTTTTTGCAGGCAAGCGGGAGGTTAAATCCCAACCGCATTACTGGCAACCAGTAAAGGGTGAAGGTCTGTTTATGTGATTACAGCCAAATACTAAATACCACCAACCATCCTTCCAAGCAAGGAGTGAGAACTTGTAAGCAGGAGACAAAGAAGTGCACAGAGTTGGGTTTTGTCGATGGAAAGGTATCTCAGAAATTATGAAGAACCAGCTGCTGAAGGGTGGTGGTGTGGCAGTAGCTGTCTGCCACAAAGGCATGGAAAAGCATATTGCTAGTGCTGATTTAACAGAATGACCAGAGCAGGAATGGGTTAACATGGAGGAAATGGAGTATTTTCCTCTTAACCATAACTTAGAAATTTTTTTCTGGAGCAAGCACAACTTCTTCTAATGACAAATGTGAATGTCTTAATCTCGCCCCTACTGAAATGGCGCATAACTGTAGTTTTCCCAGGGCAGAAGCGTTAGCCCCAAGAGTAGACCTTTGCTGGACTGTGCGTTGTGTGAATGCAAGACAAAAGCTGTCCTTTGAGCCCAAGCCTCTGCGGGGAAAATCCCTTTCCAAATCTGTGAAAGAAGCAGATACCAGCCAAAACACTCCTCCCCCTGGAATATGTACCTATTTTGAGGGGTTTGGGTTTTGTTTTAAATATGTGAGGTGCAAGACAAAGCCTCTGCTGAAGATTTTTCCCACTTTCCAGACAAGTTTTTTAATTTATAGACTAGAAATTAGACCAGAGTGGGAGTGGCCCTTCTCAGGCCTTTCTTCCTACAGAACTGCTTCACCATGTGTAGAGGTACATATTGTCTGTGTACCTCAAGGGGGGACCTTGAGGCATCTCAGATGTTCATCCTCACTGCTCCATCTCCTTTTCCCTAGCCCTGTGAATAACCGAGGGTTTTATAAAAGGCAGAACACTTCAGCCGAGAAACTGAGGGGGATGTGCCTCAGACGGGTACTCCTGTGTGTCTTTCTGAGCACAGTCAAGTCCCTAACTCCTGTTCTTCCTCTTTCAGCCTGGCCAGTAAAAAGATAAGTTCAATGTAAAAACTCCTGTGTTTTCTCAAAAGTTGCAGTATCCATGCAAAAATTGTTTCCATGGAAAAAGAAAGAAAGAAAAAAACAAATACGCAGCCAGCTCTATTTCTTATGCACAAAAGCAGTTCCATTAGCTTCATGGGGATCACTTGTGAGTAAGATCCACTCCCACAATTAACAGTCTTGCAGAATTGAGTTTTAAATCAACGTTTCTTTCTTATCCAACAGCCAGACACCCTGAGGAGTGAGAAAACAGAACCTCTGAGGACAAATTGATAGGATAGATTTCTGCACTAGAAACAAATACTTCAATTTGTGTTTGTAGCAAAAACATTGTGCTGCCTGATGCAAAACAGACTTGTTCATTAATGCTATATTCTATCACTAACACTCTCAAGGAAATGAAGAGCCGGTTTCCTTTTAATTTCACAGGATTTCCAGGCTATAGTTCTCTTTTTTAATTTTTTTCCTTTCTTAATAACTATTAGTACTAGAATTTATTGCCAAAATTAAAACAAGATAAATTCTGTAAACCATGAGTTTATGCAGTTTTCTTGTCATGAGTTTAATTTTCTGGTGCTAAGATATGAAAAATAAAATGTAATAAATAACTATATTTATTTTTTATGTTTTGTGATGTAAAATTTAAATTTTTTTCAGTGTTGGTTTTTTTTTTTTCTGCTTATTCTTCTGAGTTTCAGAGAGAGTCTCAGGAAAAACCTGGATGAATTTGGGCTCTGTTTTCCCCTCTGAGCTTTATGAATAAGATCTTATTTTTCATATTCTCTTTTATTTTCTTTGATTTGTTTTGGGTTTTGTTTTGTTTTTTTTTTTTTTTTTACAAAGGATTGTTTCCTGTTGTTGGAGAGAGTAGATGATCACACAGCCCATGGTGCTCTGAGGTAAAACATGCTGTGTCAGTTTTAATTCTTGTCCTGAAACCAGACTGAGGAGCTGAAAAACTTGGGTACATAGCCAATAAACTTAAAGTTGAGGAGGAAAGCTGAAAAGGAGTGGGAAACTCCAGGAATCCTAAATGTACATCTTGGATGACTTGAACAGATCCTGTGAGACAGTATCTCACTGATAATTGTTTGAAGGTTTGCACCTGAGGTCCGTAACCTGCTACACTGAAAATGGAGCCCTGAAATCCTGGATCCCGAGGGAGCGCTCGGATCACTGCCGTTGGAAGGATCGCTCTTTTTCTGTTCAAAACATAACCAGCTGCTTGGAAGTTGTGGTCAGTATTCATCCTCTCCAGTGTTTCAGAAATGGACCTAAGGAATGGTTAACATAACCTCTTTCTTTTTTCTTTTTCTTTCCCCCTCAAAATAAAATTAACAAAAGTCTGGATCCAGATAACATTGGGACAACTTGAGTCTGAACCTGAATGGTCAAGTGGGGCCTTGGGGCCATGATTAGCAGTGCTCTTTGGTGAACAGAGTGCCTGGATCCTCTGCCTGAGATTAAATGTACCCTGAAGGCTTGCAGATGTCCTGGTAGCAGAGGCAGCCTTGCTGCCTAAAGAAATAGAGAAAGGTAATCACTCCCTACTAGCTCATATGGAAAAATATTGATCAGGCAAATGTTGCAGCTCAGCAGGAGCCCAGCAGAGACCCTTGAATTATCTCCTAATAAGCATGGGGACAGCTGAGCTTATTAGCTTACACGCATCACCTTAAAAACATAGCCATACTGCTTTTGGGATGTGTGCCTGGCTACCTTCATGGGGCTGGTCTGCACGGTCTGCATTTATTATCATCTGGCATAAGATCAGGGATTTCTGCACTCTGTCTCTTTACATGGAATAAAATCCCTAGAGAAATCAGCTGCCTTCAGTGATTCTGTCCCACTGCCCAGCTGAGTCACCAAAACAGTTTGAAGCAAAAAATATGGGATAAGGATAGCTGTGCGCATACAAGGGGATTGGAGCAGGCATTAGCAAGATAAATGTTGTTTTGCTTCCTTATCCCCAGAGGAGAGCCGTTCCTTTTCTCTTGTGGTGGAATATACAGAGATGACAACCAAATGCACGTAGGCTGGCTTTTACACCAGTGTCACTTTTAAAAAAAATTTACTTGTTCCAGTTGTGTTGCAAGCCTGTTAGTCTTGACCACCAATCCCCAGTTCCCAAAGGGAAAAATGTTTTTGACTAGCAAGTGGTAAGGAGGACCCGGTTAATTGTCCCCAGTGTAAGAACCAAGGACTGATGAGGGTCTCCAGGAGACAGGGTTCCTGCTGAAGGAGAAGAACATAGATTCATAGGTGAGGATTTAAATGGTTAATCTCAGCTACTGAAATTAGGTCGGTGAGTGTTTTAGGAACTTATTTTCCAAGCAGCTGTTTGTTGAGCGGTATTTTGCTCAGGTACAAAACTGGTGGGGGTAATTTTAGGAGAGACAAGACTGTCTTGGCAGAAGTGAAAGATCCTGTCCCGAAAGGCGGTCCTGCAGCTGTGTGGTGCAGGCAGCTGCACAGTGTCACACCAGCTACTCACTGCAGACTTTGGGGATTTGGGTCACACACCTCGTTGAGGTCACTGAGCACATGATTAGGATTTATAAAGAGGCTGTACTCCCCATGCACCAGGGGTTGTTTTCTAAGGTCCCCTTTCAATTTTAATATAGTTTCTTGCTCCTGTAAGAAGTATCCCATCCTTGTGACTGAGCATGTTTGTGAACACAGTGTGTTTGCAATGTTTGTTTACTGCTATACTCTTATTTATGTACCCAGTTTTACTCATAGGTTGAAAATGTGCAGCTATACTCCACAGAGTGGCTCAGAGACCATTGAGGAAATAATCAAGGAGATGAAGCATTCTTGTTCTGTCCACTCAGTCTGTGCTGCAGCTCAGTGGCAATTGAAATGCCACTTGAAATATAGATTTAAATTTTGTATGGGAACTACTAAAGCTGCTCTCATTCCTAGTAGTTTGAGTTGTTCAATACAGGAGGCTCAAACCTCTTGTGCTGCTTCAAAATACGAAGTTTTCTGCCTTTAGTGTTGGAACTAGGCTTCAGAAGGAACACTAATACAGGCTAGGGAAAAATTAATGTAAAACCTACGGAGATTCACTAGCATTTGTTGACTTTTTGCCCTGTTTTACAGCAAATGATTCCTTAGTGTTCAGCTCATCTAAATACAATGAAGGAATGAGCTCAGCTATTCTTTTTTTTCTTCCATTTCCTGTCCTTGACTTTCTTCCCATATAATTAATAGAGAGGAAAAATGTGAATGGTGACATGATCAGTTCCATTGTGAATCTTCCCATAGACAGTCATGAATCCCATGTGGTCTCCTTTTATATTCACCATTCACAGAGTATCTTGCTCGCGAAGCTTTGCAAGGAAAACCTGTGCAAATAAAAAAAGAGAAACCAATCCTCTTAAAACATTTTTCTGAGATGCCTCTTGTTTGCAGTGATTTAAAGCTGTATACTGTTGGGCAGAGTTCCTGCACAGTAAGGACACATCCATCCAAACGTGTCATGTTTCTTTTTTGGAACTGTAGGAAAATGATCAGAGAGGGATGGATTTGAAGCCCTCTGACCTTGTACATGCCATTTTTGAGCTGCTGTGAGTGCTTAAACTCAGGGATTGATCCTGGTGAGCTGTGGATCAGAGGGCTGCCCGCAGCCACCACCTACCTCCCTGGCAAGGTCAGCCCTTGTTTGCCTCCTTTAATGAAGTTTTCTTCTGTGTTTTGGGCTCCTTTCTGCTTGCATAAAGGAAGCTATGGCCACTTTTGGGGGTAAGCAAAAGTAATCAAGATTTATGTTAGGAAAAATTTGCAGCCATTCTAATTCCCTTTGGGTTTTGTTTCGATTTGTTTTTTTTTTTTTTTTTTTTTTCTTTTTTTTTCTTTCAGTACAATATAAAAGAAGAATTTTCCAGATCTGTTTTAAGTGAGTGAGTCCCTAATTGTATTAAAGAAACTCACAAAATTATGAGTTCTGTGCCTCTGTTGCGTACCAAGTGGTTTTCCCATTGCAGTTGTATCATCTTTTTCAGGTAAAATAAAGGAGTCTGATTCTCTAGTCTTAAAAAATCCCAACCAATAACCCCAAACCAAAACCTCCAAAACCCAGACTAGCTATTAAATTATTTGCAGATGCTTATTCGGAGGCCTGGGAATTGCTCTGCGTCTTTCTTTTTGAAGCATTTGGTAATACCACCTACTGATAATATGTATGATGGCAATCAAAGTCTTAAATCTGTATTCTCGTGCCTTCATTGCACATGAACTTCACAAAAACTTCATGAGGCTTTTCTTGTCCAAGCTACCTCTCTTCCCAGTGCATTATAAAAACTTTGTAGTGTCTACCCGCGGCAGACAATGATGGGGTAACAGATGCTAATGCCAGACCTCAGGAAGTCACGGGGGTCTGTAAGAGTGATGCTGTCCAACATGAGACCTGCATTGCAAACTCCCTTTACTGGGGAGTTCAGGAGTTATCCTAGGCAAGAGTGAGCAGGGAGTGCTAGGGATTGCTTCAGCCAGGCCAGAGCTCTGTGGTTTGAATGACACCAAATCTAGCTGGGGAGCTAACTGAGACTATACTGACCAGAGGTTTAAATTCCTCCTCTTTTCATGTGGTGGTAGTGTGTGGAGGCGATGGAAGCACTCATAGTCACATTTTTCTTTGTTTCTTGCTCTTGTGTATACTGACCACACAACGCATGTAAAATGTACATTTAAAACAATGGGACATGCTGCGGAGGTAACTGGAGGTACATGAGGATAAAACAGGGGTTAGAAAAGAGTTGTTACTGGCAGCCTGAGTTCTGCTGGTGAGAAAATCTAAATGGCGTTCTCCGATTCTTGTTGCTCGGGGCGTCAAGAGTGAAAGGTTCCTTCCTGGGAACCTGTTGGCTCTACCCTCCTGCTGCTCCTTGAAGACCGAGAGGCTTGTGTTCTGGTTTTCTGTTAGCAGGGAAGCAGTTTCTCTCCCAGCTGATAATAATTTTGTTTGTCTAAGTCACAAGATCGGAAGCTTGTCTCTTCTCCTTGTCAGTGTCAAAGATGTTGGGAAAGCTTGTGAATTTTTATCTCTAGGATGCTGTCAAAAGGCACGTGTTCCTGTGGGGGGTGATTTTGAGCTCAAGACTTCAAACCCATTTGAAACTTCTCAACACTTTCATGTCTGTAACTGCCCTCTTTCAAATAGAATGGCCAGGAATGAACAAGAAGCTGTCCAGGTAGCAAAGCTCTTTTTACTACCATTCTGTGTCTTTCAGGTATACCCTGTTCCTGTGCCTGGCAGTTCCCATTCTGGTTTAGCCAAGGTTCTCAGTTTTGACTATAATATTTATTTTGGTTTTATTCCACCTTCCTGTGCTGTAATCCCAGCGGGACAAAAAAATGCCTTTCAGACTTCCTGGCAGAAGACGCCTGTGAATGAAGCAGTTGGCATAAAGAGCTTATGTGTTGAAAAAAATGTCATTTTCCCCTTTTCAGAGCCAAGTGTGTCACCTGTGGTGGGTCTAATTGCTCTGAAGTCCAGGCTTTACACCCTTTGGCAGAGCATCCACAATGAAACTCTTGTTTTCATGAGCTGAG
>NC_138906.1:125774964-125844538 GCF_965231255.1 Vanellus vanellus | reverse complement strand
TCTGCAGTATCCCTCTTGACTTATTTGGATTTCCAGAGGCTCTTTTTTAAAAATTAAATTATGAGACCTGGGCATGAAAAATCTACTGAGACTGTCATTTATTGTTACTGTCTGCGAGTTGTGTTTCTTCAGAAACTGCTTTCTCCTTTTTGTTTCAGGTAAATGAATCAGGATATTAAATTAGGTGCTACTTGAAGGATTAAGATAGTACTGAGACTTGGAATAAATTTAGACAGCCACCGTGGTGAGAATACTTGGCAAATTTAGGGCTGAACATGTATTCCTGTTATCTTCATGGATAATCCCCAAATTCATCTATTCAGGCAGAGAAAGCAGAAGCTTCTGCTCTAAATATACACTTATATATGCTTGAATGAATGCTTCCAGGAGCCTAGGAGCACTTACTTGTCAGCTTTCTGCATTGGTGCAGAAGTGTTGAGATGGTTGGAAATGCTGGTGCTCTTTATCAGGACAGCACAGCTGGATAGCCTTTGTTAACCATTAACACCGGGATGTCAGGTGATGTGGTTTTTTTTCTTTATCTCCCAGGAATACATTGTTCTTTCAGGATCTGAGAGCAAGCTAATGGCATAAGCCCTGAGCTTTGGCCGGGTTAATGTACTCTGTGTATAGCTGGAGCTGTTGCAGCTAAACTGTTTCCTTTACATTCATTAGGTATTCTTTGTTTTTTTTTTTTCCCTTTCTTGACCTTTCTTCTCAGAGCACTACTCGCCCTCATTTTTGTATTGCTGCTGCCTGCTTTATTCCTCAATTGTTTGTTTTCTTCCCTTCATTTCTGTTTCTCTATGCCTCCTAAGGAAATGACAAACCAGAAACAGTTGAGTGGTCAAGTGCATCTGAAATAAAGCAAGCTGATGCATATGGCATGGTTCAGTGGACGGAGCATTTCATTCTGCATCAGAAAAAAGTCCTTTCTCTGCCACTCATCTTTTTTACAGTGCTGAACAATCTATTTCATCTTAATTTGGGTAGCAGCAAGACAGGAACAATGCTATGTGCCTTCTTTGAGCGCTTTGAAATTCAGGTTTTTAACCTACTTTTTACTATAGGTATACTTTTTGCTAATTGTGTGAGGAGGACTGAATACGTCTGTTTTGTGTGGCTGGTACAAAATAGAACAGCTAACAAGGTAGTCTTTTTTGTTTTTTCAGCTGCTCACCTATGGAATATGTTCTTGTCTTTGTTCTGTAATAGTTCGTTTGTCATCTTTTTCAGATCACTTCCCAAAGAACAACCGAAAATACGCGGTAGCGGAGTATGGAGGTTGTGGAGAGTGCAGAACCTGTGCATCTCTCCGTGGGAGGGCTGTGTTAGTCATGTCCTCTTTCCTACTGTCGGAAGGGCAGTCCCATGTGTGCTCTCCAGGATAGAACCGCAGAACAATGCCAGCACTGGTGCATCTTCAGCATGCACCAGTTCTGCTAGAGCTACGGGCATCTTGCCAACTTGGGGCAATGTCCCATCTCACAGGCACTTGGCAGAGTGATTCAGACACATCCAAGTGACTCCATACAGAGCCAGTGCAGGTCTGGCTGGGCTTATTCAGCATGGCACCTGCTGGGCTGGACCTGAACTGGTTTGTGCAGAGCCACTTGTGCTCTTCTACTGCCTGGTTTAGCAGTCCTGCTAAGAAGAATACAGTGAAGCTCTAAAGCAATCCACAGGCTACCAGTATGTGTCCAGCAGGGCTTGATGATTGTAGCGGTTTTGGGATTGCAATAACTGCACTGGCACGGTGCTTCACCTGATCTGATAAATCCAGCTGGACTGGAGCACCTGAGCCTGTTTTGCTTTGTTCTGCAGCAAGGACTACAGGCAATGAAGCTGCAGGCTGGCATCTGCAGCTACATTAAGCTGCTGCCATAGTAGTTGTGACGTTGAGGAGGCCAACATAGCCTAAGTTTGTTTTTTTTGTTTTTTTTTTGGTTTTTTTTGTGTTTATTTTTTTATTGACCAGATGCTTGGCTTGGGAAAAAGAAAAGAAGCAACAGATAAGCTTTGGGCCAGGAGCTGTGCCTCTTCCTTTTTCTTAACAAACAAACAAAAACCAAATGAAAGAAAAAAAATCATGTCTTTCAAGAAAGATAAAATATGCGAAGGCAAAAAAATATTATGCTGATAAATCAGAATGCTTGAAAGAAAAGGGTATTCATTATATTTGGAACAGATGGAGATCAGCACGGAGGTTGTAATGGACTACAAAACCTGTGAGGTTTTTTGAGTTCATGATTATATCGTCTTGTAGAACTCATAATTGCCACAAAGAGTAATGAGTGGGCCTCAAATACATTCACATTGATAGACATTTTTGCACTGAATGTAATAGACTGAGTCAGAAATAACTTGGATATGTTGACTTTTAACGCTATACAATGATACTTCTCATAAAACACTTCAAAAGCGGGTATAGAAAGTTGAAGTCTGAAGAGTCAAAGGAAGAGAAACAAAGCAAGTTTCTTGTAGTTATTAATTTGTGAGATAGCACTTGAAAAATACTTCCTTGTAGAGTCACCATGAAAAGAAAGAGAAAAAACTGACTCGCAGCACTACAGTGTAATGTGTGCTATGATTAGTATGTATTGTTATGAAGGTGCTGGAATAAAATAAGGGAACTGAATGTTCTCATCGGAATTCCCTTGATAGATGAACAGGCGAACAGTTGTCTGAGTAAAGGATGGTATCAGAAAAGAAATGCAATAAAGCATCAGATCTTTTTCAAATGAGCCACCCTTTTATCTTGCAGGTAGTTAGAAAAAAAAAAAGTGAGGTCATACATTACAAACGTGTTTCTTCTCCCTTTGTTCTAAAGGAGACATCGGCAGACATAAAATCTAGAAATTTTTTTCAGTTCTTTTTGTTCGGTCTCTTAGTGGCTATTAGGAGGCATTCATTTTATGAAGGATTTTTCTCTTTCTTGTATGATACTACCTGGCTTGGGACTTCAGTGCTCTGGCACAATTCATTTTACAGATTTGCATGAACAAGGGATTTAAGACAGGATTTAAGACTTCATTAGTAAGTCCTGCTCTTTTCTGAGCAAGGGCAGTGACTGGTGTTTTGTCTTTGTGATAGCAGCGCTCAGAGCAGCAAGAGGGCTTAGGAGGGATGTACACCTAAAGCTGCTCAGTGATGCAGAGTGAGATGTCTCTGGCCACCTCCACACCAATTTTCCTCCTGGAAAACTGAACCATTAGCTGTTGGGAGATGCTTTGCTTACTCTTCCGGTATCTGTTGGGTTCTGCCAGGGCTCCTGAGTGCCATTTCTGTGGCTGTGTCTGGAGCTGTTGCTCCTGGCCACATTCTAGGTCACAGAAGTGCAAGTACATCCCAGTCCCCTCTCTGGTCGCTGGTTTGTTGTCTGTTAATCGAGGAATCATCAAAAACATTCTAATGGTCTATATAAATGAATATCTGAAAAAGAAAGGAGAGGATGATAGCTAATTAGCCTTAGTGTAACTGTATTACCTGAACACTCCACATGTATTTTTTTAACTTTTTGACTTTTATAAAGGTGAAAATATACTAAACAGTACAAAAGAAATTCCATGAACTTATGTCCTTTTTCTTCATGTATGTATTTCATCAAATATGCTCCAACCTATCAGTTGTCAGTTCTCTATGTAAACTTTTTAAGTTAATTATGCAAACTTGTAATTGTTCAGGTACTTTCAATAATATGACTACCTGCAAAAGGTTAAAGAAATGTTTTGTTTTAACATATTTATCCAGAACGTCTTGTTGAGAGACTTTGGTTTAGTAATTCAATTTCCTAGTATGTCACCACTACTAAAGCTTACAAAGCTCCATTTATTTTGATAATTCTGTGCTGCTTTCATTGGAGAGATGCACAAAACTGCTCTTTTTTTTAAAGAAAAAATAACGAATAATATCCTTTAGAAAATATCTAAAAATAGTTTTCAGATTTCTTCGAGAAGCAGATAACTGCAAGCCCACAGGATGCTGTGTAAATGGGCACAAAAAGCAGGGTGTCCTGGTTTGAGGTAAAACAGAACCAATTTTGTTTACTAACTTCGCTTCTTAGCTGGGCCTCTTCTAACTACTGAAATTAACTGCATATTGTGCAGTCAGCATTCACTCTCTCAGAGTGATAAGGCCGATGTTTATAGCTGATGCCCAGGCATGGGATGCAGAGAGGCTCCTGCTTATACTCATTGCTATAACCCCCAAGGCCAACCAACCTTGTTATTAGCCCCGTTGGAGGGTCGGAAGCGGAAAAGCGTAGTGGGGTCCCACTTGCAGGGAGGAGCGGACAGGACAGGTGACCCAAAACTGACCAACGGGGTATTCCATCCCATCTGCCTCATGCTCAGTATAAAAGCTGAGGGATCAAAGGGTCACAGGCTTCCTTCAATGGCCGACGTCAAAGGACTCTGTTTGTCTGCCTGTGATCCCGATCCTGAATCCAGATCCGGAATCCAGTTCCCGTCCTTCACTGAGTCCAGCCTGGGACTGCCCCAGTGCCAGCCGGTGACGTCATTGTCATCTCAGGAGCTTGATACGGTTTTGTATATATTTCATTATTTCTTTTTATTTTATTATTAATATTTCATTAAAGTAGTTTAGTTCCTTCTAAACTCATGAGTCTCTTTTTCCTCCTCTGCCTCTCTCTTTGAAGAGGGGAAGAGGGCGGCATCTGTCGGTCCCATCTGGGGTCCCTCAGGTCCCCAGTAGTGGATTTTGGCCTAAACCATGACATAGGGTCCTTGAAGAACTACTCCTGGTATGCCAAAATAGTAGAACAGAGCTGCAAATGCTGATTGACAGGAGGAGGAATTCCATAAAGTTCCTAAAGCAAAAATAGACACATCTTCTGGAAAAAAAAATCCTTTGGCCATAACATATAAAGATAGCTGGTAAGTTCCATTACAAAGGAAAGTGATTTGGAAATAAAGGAAGAGGGACATGGAAACTTTAGAGTGGTTCCTTTCACCAGGAATTCTTAATGTTTCTCATTGGGCTTTACCCTAAAAATCCTTTAAGCATCTGTAGAACGAAGGTGACATTACAGTTAATTTGAGTAAATGCAAATTTCTGCTTTTTTAAAAAGGAAATTCTACAGCTGCTGAAAGTCCCAGGCTTTCATTAGTATTTACTTTCCATTGATTTTGTCATTATCACCAAGGTTCATAACTTTTCGGGAAGGGTTTACAGCTTAAAATGCCTCTATCTTAGATCCCACTTTAGCCCCTCTAAGAGTTTATATGATCAAGCTAAGATCTTGGCATTCATTTGATATTCAAATATCAAATATTCAAATATCAAATATTCAACATATAACAAACAAAAGTATTCATGTTGACTGATTTGTATATGTGTTGTAGTATGTGTTGCAATTGTCTTATTCTTACATATGTTGTAATAATTAGGCCAACAAAACACAAACTGATTGTAGCCACTTGATTTCTTAACAGCAGAGAAGGTAATTCTGAATTTTTGGTATTTTATTTAATGCTGAAGGGATTAACAATAATATCCTGGGCCTGATATTGTGTAGTAGGCTCTTTCCTTGGGCAAGAGGACAATGTTGAAGTGGAGCTAGAGACTGAAAGAAACAGCTCTGCCTTTCCTGTTTGTAGTTTCAGATGACTTCTCAGTCCAGCAGCCGCTCTAACTCTGCCCTTTTGAGAGCCGGGATGTGCAGTAATTCACCTGCTATTTAAGAGCACCCTGCCTTGGGGCTACTTGTGCAATTCGGATAGCAGCATCAGGAATTTTTCCCCTGGGAGAGTGAAGAGCTGCTGAACAGGATTTAGCAAGAACAGAGCTTCGTGGAGCTCACTTGAGACCCTACCTGGCATGCGTATGCCACAAGACGCATGTGCTGAGCGGTGACCCAAAGCCGTGTTTCTTCCCTCTTCCCTTAGGGGGGAAAAAATAAAACCAAACACTTTGACATGCTTGTTAGGTTGATTTTATTTGCTGCGGGGATTCAGCCTGTAGCGTGTGGGCTAAAGCATGAGAAAAAGCACTCGAAAAAACACAGTTCAATAAACTTTAAGTAGTCTTCTGAAATCAAAATTTACTAAGTGGCTTAGATATGAGAAGAGTGACTTAAAATGAGGCCTATTGAAGAGAAAAGGATCCTCTGTTTTCCGCAAGCTTCATCATGATATCTTCAAGAATATATTAATATGAGGCAGCAGTAGTGCTGCTAGGATCCCAAGATGCAGCTGTCAAGTAACATCTGCCAAAAAGGGACTTGCTTCATTACCTTTAAACCTCTCCATTGCTCATTAGGTCTCACCAGATGGGGATTCAGTATTTTGAAGTCAGTCATCCTGTATGAAGTAGTTTGTTCATGACACTGATGAGCAATTATCTGCCCGTACAGTTGGGACTTTTAGGCTGTATATTTCAACCGAGTGTCAGTACAGGGCATAACTTTAGCATTTGATGATAAGAATAATTGAAATACAAAGGCCCGATTTGGCTAACTACATGAATGAGATTGAAAGTTTTCTATAATAACCTGTTGTTAATTTCCCTGTAACAGAATGTACTATTATAACCCCTCATAAGGTTTTGCTACATGTTTTTATTTATTTTTACTTTTTCAAGTACTGAAAAATATTAATTATAAATTCAAAAACATTATTCCAACCCATCCAGTGGAAGATAAACTGCTGTGCATAATAACTGTTCTATTTCTGTTGGCTGATAAATGTTTAAGGGTTCAATAGGAAACTAATTGTCAGTTTAATCAGGAGAGTGACAATAATAACTCATTTAAATATTTGCATTGTCACCTGCAAAGGCAGCTTGTAAACATGATTCTTTCTAAATCGTGCATGTAGTCTATGGTTATGAATATACAGCAATCCCCTTGAAACAAATTCCCAATCTCTATCGAAACATTTATTTCCTATTTTCTGTTGTTCACAATCCTTGTTATAAACAGAATAAAACAAAAAATTGTCCGCTGGGTCATGTGAATCATCCATCTGTAAGGTATTGTATTGATGACTTTATGTAACACCGGAATTTATAAGTGATTAAAATCCTTGAATGATAATTTAAGCCATTTTTTTTTTTCTCCACACCTGTCAAGTAAATCAAACCACATAGGCAAATATGGGTAGATATGTGTCTATACACACATGCATGTACATATACTCGTATATATGTATTTATTTACACATATTGGAAACTCACAGTCAAAATTATATTTAAAAAAGCAAAACCAAGCCAAGTTAAAATAATTCCTCTAAAATTAATCATATTCATATTTCATGACCAGATGTTGCCTTGCTGTCTTTGCTGAATTCTCAGTGAACTATATTTTCATTGACTTCAACAGGAAAATGCCTCTAAGACTTCAGAAGATAACCCTGAGGTATCTGAGTCATCATGGACAGAAGGAGGCAAGCAAACTTTTGCATTGAAAATGTTGGTATGACATAATTGTAAACTTCATTTTGGGAAATATACTGGAGTACTTAATTAACTGCAGCAGTACATTGAAATTTTTAAGGTCCTTTCTTGGCTATAATGAAAGAAGTGGAGGAGGAGGCTGTGCAAAAAGCCTTCTTAACCCTTCATTGTGTGACTTACCAGTGGTTTCTTTCAATAGCAGAGGGGTTTGCACACTCATTTATGCACATTTTCAGGAACTTTTCAATTGGCTGCATAGAAAAAAGTAGGGTAAGGTTTCCCTTCTCTTACAGTATGATTAGAATTGAGGCCAATTTATGAAAAATGAAGCTGTGAGCTTCCTCCCTTGTTTTCTAAGTTACTTGGTGAACCTACAGTAAAGATTCATCACTGAGCCCAAACTAAATAGAAAGAAACTTTTTTTTCCCCCCACTTGACCATCCCTGATGCTTGTTATTGAGGAACACACTTTGTGGTCTTAGGAGGAAACACAAAATCTCTATTCAAGGTTCTGGAATTAAATAGATCCTTACAAAACTTGGTTATATAAAGGTAAGTAAGTAAGAAAATAAGTAAACAATTAAACAAACAAATGAACAAACAAATAAATGTTGTTTTCCGTAAGGAACTCTAAGATGAGCCCAGGCTTTCAATTTAAAGCATCTGGAGACCACAGAGCATTTGGAAGCCACATCTTTCCAGCACAATTTCACCCTTCCAAACAGGGTATTTCTGTATGGCCAGTTAGTACGCACATAGAGGTACAAACATAGAAACAAAAAGTAATGTTAGAGCCAAGTCTAAATAACTTGACCCTGAACATTTTTCTTCAGAAACATGATACAAATTCTTCTGTTGTTCAAGCTTTAAGTTGGCATGGAGACCCCACACCTTTCTTGAAATTTCAAGGTCAGTATAGTTCTTAGTATATAAATTAAAAATGAAAAGGATTGTTTGTCACATGTGTTGACTGAGACAGATTTCCCCCTTTAAAACTGACGGAAAAAGTGGTATCAGCAGAAAATATCAGTGTAAATCAGTAGCACAGAAAAAAATGCTGAAGTGGAACGGAATAGTGCAAGTTGGTAGATGACAAGTCTTGCATTACCTTGAAGTGGAGAAGATATCCACGTTTGACAACTCCTAGTGGAACACAGTAGATATTTGCTGAAAATTCCCTCTCTCCTTTTTTCATAAATTATGGAAGAACTGCATATAATTGCCCTGCACACTTGGCATCTGGGCTAAATGACGACCCTTTATGCATTGTGTTAACAAAGTGCAAGGGATGCATCTTTCAATGCTCCATAGTGTTTTACTCTCAGCAATTTATACCTTGTAGCGTTTGCAAAGTGGTGGAGTGACAACTCTTCCACCTTAATGGTGAAGTCTAGTGAATAGAGGCTCTTCAGATTAGACATACTGCCTCAAAGGGACAGAAGGATTTAATTTCATTACTGGCAATGTTTAATAGATATGCCATTTTAACGGTGGCAGTACAAGCCATAAACTGATTTCCATAAGCATCAAGCAGCAGAATGTGTTCTTCTGGGCAAGAAATATATGGTAGGGTATTGGGAAGATCTGTCTTTTTGGTTTCTTCTGCAGCATTATACTTTACTGTTCCATGTGCTGAAGGATGAGGTCTCTGGACCTGACTGCAAGACCAAGGGCTAAATTCAACGTTTCTTCAGGTCAGTGAAAGGTTACGAATTATAGTGGATTCTGGTGGTTTCTGCTGCAAAATAACAAGTGTGCATTCCATCACCTTTCCTAAAAAAGTTTATGACTGTAATGGTGGTAGAATATTTTTTCAGTGTGTGTGCGCTCCCTCTCTTCAGAAACAATTTAAAAAATATGCAAAGTAATTGTGCACATTTGAACACTGACCCTCTTGAATAGCAGAGACATCTTACACACGCGTACATAAAAGTGGAACATCAGTATCTCTGTGCTTAATTTACTTTTGTTGAAAAACCTTATCTAAAATACAATACTTATTTGGTAGCTCTGAGCTGCTGTTTCGCTCAAGTTAGATAACAGGTTGCTGAGCACTGTTAGTTTAAAACACGGTCTTCTTTGGCAAAGATGAAGCAGCAAAGCTGTTGCTATTTCGCATCTGCATGCCAAAAGTCATTTATAGCAGCAGGTTTAAATTTTCTTTTGAACATTTAGTTAAACGTTTTTAATCAAATTTTATTATGAAATAAAATATATTTTGATTAAAATGCAGGCTGTGAGCTCTGGCAGTTTTACTAGCAGTTTGTGACACTTGCCTTTTTTTTTCTCCCATGGCTAGACAGTTTCATGTATAATTTACTGTGACAAAACACTGGCCCTACTTATTGTCTGTAAATACCAGCCCATTAGAAATGTGTTTGAGGTGTAGCTTTTTAATGGTTGCATAATGTTCTTGGACCTGGAGTTAATGGAATAGTAAACAACTTTTTGGTTTCAAAAGCAGTGAAGCGGAAGTGTTCCTTCATAAAATCAGTTTATTAGTAGATGTACGGATATTTCATGGTAAGCACAATAATTTGTATCTAGTTACAGACAAATATGAATTATTCTCACCTCAGTCATATGAATATTTTTGAAGGTGTTTGTTAGACTCATCTTATGATGAGCAGGATTTGGCCGTGTACACTCAACTGCATAAAGAAGAGTAAAGGTTATCACTGCAGTGAGCCTCTTCATGAGACTGTAAGTAGTGCCAGTAGAGATGTGAATTAGATGGATTTTGATAAATACAGATGGTTTCCTTCCCATACACAGAGTATGGGAAAAAACACCTACAGCATATGGGTAGGAGGTGGATGAGTATGCAGCACTCGAGAAAAAATCCATAGTTCATAAAAAGAATGCAGTGTCATTTACTGTTTTTTTGCCATGTCTTAATTACAGAGCTGCAAAGTTCAGAACTGTAGAAAGAGCACAGGGAAAAGTCAAGTGTGATAAAGAGATCACTCCAACTGAGACAGCAGGTAAAAGGAAGAAAGAGTGGGCTTATTTGCCTTTTAAAAATTATTATAATCAAAACAATAGAAAAAAATTGGCACAACTTCTATGGCTCTCAAACAGAAATCCCATCAGAAGAACGTTCATAAACTCTCTGTATTTCTCTATGCTTTGAAAACCACTTTATGTGGTCTAGATCATCTCAAATAAATGTTCATCTCATCCTTTTTTTCAGACAATCATAGAATTCTAGAATGGCTGAATTTGGAAGGGACATCTGGTCCAACCCCCGGCTCAAGCAGGGACACCCAGAGCCGCTTGCCCAGGGCCATGTCCATAGCGCTTTTGAATATCCCCAAGGACAGGCACTCCACAACCTCCCCAGGCAGCTTGTGCCAGTGCTTGGTTACCCTTGCAGTCAAAGAGTGTTTCCTGATGTTCAGAGGAAACCTCCTGTGTTTTAGTTTGCGCATTCTGCTTCTTGTCCTGTCACTGGGCATCACTGAAAAGAGCCTGGCGCTACACAGCTGCTGCATCAGCTTTTAGAAGTGCTGACATTTACAAGCCTCGTGCTTTTAGACCATCCGTGAGGCTTTGAAAAAGTTCTCCTTTCTATATTCAGTGGAATTTAAAGAGCTTGTGATACGTAAATACGTCCAATGTTGCAGTGAAATAGTTTAGTGGGCTGAATAAAGCAGAGCCCGAGCAAGATAGGGATCAAATTATCCAGTAAAGGAAGTTATATATTGGCTGCTGAGCTTTGGCAATCTCAGCTTCTCCTTCTGACTCTTCAAGAAGCACTTGAAAATATATCTGTTAGGAAACTTCACAAAATAATCGCTATCAGTGCAATCAAACTCCTTAGCTGACAGCATCACAATCAATGTTAAAAGTCTTTAGTGCAGTTGATAAAAATGAGCTGCAAGAGTTGCTTCTGAACTGAACTCATCAGTTTTGCCAGTTCACTGTCTGGTTGTTGAAGAAGAGAGCCTTTATTCTCCGTGACAATACAATTTTAAGCGGGGAAAAAAATACCTGTATGAGAAATTGTAGCTTTTCTACAGAGAAGTTTGCATTGATTTCATAAACAAGTTTTTATTACAGCTCTGAAGCTAGATGCTGATGTACAAAAGTATTAGTTGGGCTGGACTGGAGAATAATCAATTCTGTTAGATCTCTGTATTGGAGACTATCACATAGCTGATATTCTTGATCAGACACGATTACATTTTTATAACTGTTCTGAGTTCTAAAGCAATGTAAGACTTGTTTTTGGACTTCGAATTTTTTTTTTTTTAAAACCCACCTTTATGCTCATATGAATTTTGTCATTTTTATTTACTGCATGTTAGGAGCATGCCCATCTGAAATATCAGTGAAAAACTTAATTGAGATAATCAAGTTTAATTTAATAAAAATGAATTTTCAAAGGAAGTGGGGACTTTTCGTGTTCAGTTGGGAATACTAAAAAAAGTGCTTTGAGGAGAGAGGAGAATGGAAGGAGAGTGAAATAGAATTGCACAGAACTTCATGTACATGAATTACATGTGTTTCAATGGAAAAAGGACAAATAACTGAACTATGAAATTGGGAGATGATTAATCTAGTAATACCCCTTTCAAGATACTTTCCCAGAATTTTTTTAGTCCCGTGAAATGTAAAATTTTCTTTTGCTGGCAATAAAAGCCCCTGGTGTTTGGAAATACAGCTAAGTGCAAAAAATGCACACTGAGGTGAATTTAATTTATGGCGTGTTTACTTTATTGGTACTACAATAGCAGCAGAGTGAAAAACTAAGAATTCTCTTCGCAGTCTAAAAGGTCTAATGGAATAAAATGAGGAGCACAAGATTTTTTTTTTTTTGTCTTCCTTTTTTTGTCTCTCATTTCTCTTCTTTCATCTGTTGTGAAGCATGTTTGACTCTAGTGAGACTTACATCCAGACCAGGTACATGACAGGGATATAAATAGAAACTTTATCATCTGGTTGTGAAAGAGATGTTGTTACTGAAAGCCATCTGTGTAATTATCTACTGAAAAGAAACTCTATGAAAGAGATTTATTCCTCAAAAAAACCCCACATGCTATACAGCATTAAAATACTAGTTAAAATGTATTAATAAAACAGATTGCTATAAAAGAAGCTGTTGGATTGCACTGAGTGAAATATTTCCAAACACACTGCTTAATTTTTTATAATTTTTTTTTCTGAAAATATATGTCAGTTAATGAAGACATTACGTTACATTCTAGTTTAGTACATCTGTTACTTCATTCTCTGTCTTTTGAATCATGGTGGTTACAGTACCTCAGAGAACATTGTGGTCTGATGAACTTAACTGAACTAAAAGTTACCCCTTTAAGTGGTACCACTGTTCTAGTTTACCACTGTTAATGGTTTTGTATTAATAAGCAGATTTAATATTTTGTTGCAGTCAGTTTCAAAACTGTGTACATAATGTAAAGGTATTTTCCCAGTTCCATGTGCATAATTCCTGTCGATGCCAAGGACAGCATGGCATTCAGAGTATATGCTTTAATCTCTACTGGTTCTTTTAGTTTTCATTGTAACGTTAGATGTATTTCAACTGATCCTAATGTATTATAAAAGACCATATAGTGCCTTCTGGTCTCTGCTGGATCACAAAGCAAACCCTGCAATAGTCTCTTCTAACAGAAACATTAATCAGTGCGAGTTGTCTGAACTGATTCATTAGGGTTGGCAGCCTTCCAAAGCACCAACTTTTCTACAGTTTCAGCTGCGGTAACTTTTCGTTTATCATGTGTTTATTGCTTATTGAGATGTTTCAGGAGGAAATTATTTCTGAGGATGAAAATGAAGATGGTGCAAATAAAATGGTTATAAACCGCATATGAATTCTTAACAGAGCAGCTATAAATCACTTGTCATAAGAAATTAGTTACTGCATAGTATTCTGCGGTTCATTTTACCTCAGTCTTGATTTCTCTTCAGCACTTTAACGGCATCTTGAATGAAATTCCTTTCTGTTTTCTGTTTTTACTTTGTTGGGGAAGTATTTAAGTAATGCATAAACTTGCATTTATTTCCAAAATTGTTAATGGACCTGAAAAACACTACTAGTTTTCTAAGTATTTCTAAGTGTCTCTAAACAGAGGAACTGCCTGGTTGAAAAGATGTTAGATGATGTTAGTGTAGCTATGTAAGGAGACTTTACTGTTTCCTGGAAGCAGGGCTGATGAAAGTCCAGGCTTTGCGATCAGCTTGGCAGGCAGGGCTTTTGTTGGATCCTCTTCTTCAGTCTGGGATGAATTAGGGTGGGAGCGTGCTCTGGCAAGATGTGTCCATTTATGCTAACTAGCTGACTGCAGTAATTTATTCCTGCTGTAGTGAACTAACTGATTTACGCTGTGTAGACCTTTCATAAATAGAACTGAATTCGTTTCTAAGGAGACATACAAGAATCCCTTCTTACATGCTTGAAATCTTTTCTAAAAGTTTTAATTAAACTTTTACTTACAAACTTTTTTTAAAAAAATTGTATTCAGCATACAGAAGGTGGGACACAGCTAGCTGTTACCTCATATTACAGAAAACTTATCGTTCTCTTTAAAGCAAAAATTAGACCCAAAATTTACATTTTGTTATGTTGTTAGCTTTTTTTTTTTAACACCTAGTTTTCTTGCTTGCTCTTTTTTGCAGTAATGTTAAAACCACGTAAATATTTTATACCAGTAACCAAAACCTGATGGGTCTTAGGATAAGCACTGCCTTTTGAACTGAATGTCCTGTTGAAGTTGGTTAACCTTGGTTAAATTTACCTTGGTGTGGTATAGCTTAGTGTAATTTCGTAAGTGCGATATATAGCCATATACTGTGATTTGCTTAGCATGAAAATGAAGTTTTGGGTTTTAAGGAAATACTTTTGGAAAAAGCAGGAGGACAACAAAAGTTTGAAAAAAAAAAAAAAAAGAGGAGGGGGGGCCCTGGGGACTATAGCTAAACCTGATGAATATTTTTAACACCTTCAGAATTACATTCAGAATAGCAAAATACATTCAAACAACTTTGTCAGTCACCAATGATATTAGTCTCTTGTTTATAGTCCTAGGAAGGTTACTAACTAGTCTTTAATAGAAATGAGATCTATTGCCAAGTAATTAATATTTCATTTGTATTTATTTATTCATAGAAGAGCTGTTTTTTAAAAAAACAAAACAAAACAACCAAAAAAAAAAGACTGCCATTGTGGTTCCTGGTTAGTGAACAAAGCTGTTTTAACTCTGTTACAATGTACTAATTGGATTTGACCAATTTTACAATTACAATTATAATTGTAAAAAAAAAAAAAAAAAAAAAAAAAGCTGCAATTTATTATTTATTATAATTGTCTTCATTAATTATTTCTACTCATGGCGTTTTGTGTATTGCTTTACCTGCAATGCATTACCGGAGCAGCTGAGAAGTGCCTTTCACTGACCTGTTAGTGTGCAACATTTTTGTAGCCATTACAAATATCAAGCTTTCAGAAGGTGCAACCAGAGAAGGTTACTGGGAAACTGGGGAAGGGATTCATGGGCTATGAGCATTCTCAAGGGTGCCTCACCGTACCACCAAACCCTGCTTGAGAAAGGTGCAGGTCTGCTGATTCCTGTGGGAATGCCTACGGTGCTCAAAATGGCATTCGTCGCCTATGGTTAGGCATAAGAATTACACTTAGGCTATGTAGGGAAGAGCATACCTTCACTGGGTGTATGTAACAAGTTTTGTAAAAGAAGAGGGGCGATATTAGGACCCAGCACTATGAGAAATGTCTCAGAGGGTTCCCAGGCAGCATTTAGTACCTGAGCTCTCAGGTTCTTCCCTCTGTTGGGAGAGAACAGTTCCTTGAGTTGTTCTTGTGAGAACAGCCAGCTGTAAAACGCTGGTCTCTTTATCTAAAAAAAATTATAATAATTATAAATAAAAGGAGTAAAAGGCATCTAAATACCAGGTAATGTTCATTTCAGATTTTTCCCTCAAATACTTTTGCTTTTCAACTTCCCAGGGAAACCCCCAAAAATATTTTAGTAAGATTAAGCTCTTTGCAGCGTAGCAAAAAATCCCTTAACTTTTCCAGTGAAAGAGAACATTGTGGAGGAAAAAATAATCCATTTTTGTGATATGAGAACTAAATGTATTTTAATGTTTCACTATACCATGCACACATTTATTTTTCAGCTGTTTGCACTGTATTTCTCTTTCACATAGTTACTAACTACAGAGAGTAAATTGTATATTTTTCCCCTATAGAAATGCTTTGTTCCAATATATCAGTAAATTCTCTGTCCTATTTTATGTTTTATTGATCCCTGCCTTCATCGTACTTTGCCTGCTCTAACTTTATTGCTGCTCCTGAGGTCTTAAATGTGTCAGTCTGGACTACAAAGGCTCATTTTTCTTCCCAGTTATGACCCCGTCCAGAATTTAGCTGTAACTTCTACTTGTCTTTAAATCAGTGCTTTCAGTTAAAGAATACATCCATGAAAAGCAGATGATACTTTCTAAAACTGTGGAAGTTTACACAGGACTCAGTGTAGATGCTTAGAAGAAACTATAAAAAACAGTTGGAAAAGTAACTAATACAAGCATAAATGACATATCCAATGTACCTTGCAACTAGCAAACAGAAAAACAGTATATTAAATGAGCTAAGATTGCCAAGTATTCCTTCGAATTTAACTTAATTGATGTGTGTGTGTGTGTGTGTGTGTGTGTAATTAAGTCCAAGAAATGTAGAAGAAAATATACCAACGACATGTCTAGGATTGAAATCCTGCCTTTGTCAAAATCAGTAAGAATCTTGCCTTTGATTTTAACCAGGACAGGACATAATTTAATTTCTTCTTACTGATTTTCACAGAATCACAGAATGAAAGGGGTTGGAAGGGACCTTTGGAGATCATCTAGTCCAACCCCCTCGCCAGACCAGGGTCACCTACAGCAGGTAGCACAGGATGGCATCCAGGCAGGTTTTGAATGTCTCCGGAGTGGGAGACTCCACAACATCTCTGGGCAGCCTGTTCCAGTGCTCTGCCACCCTCAAAGTAAAAAAAGTTCTTCTTCGTGTTTAGATGGAACTTCCTACATTCAAGTTTGGGCCCGTTACCTTTTGTCCTATCACTGGGCCCCACTGAAAAAAGACTGTTCCCATCCCCCTGGCACCCTCCCTTTAAGTATTTATGAGCATTGATAAGACCCTCCCTCAGTCTTCTCCAGACTAAAAATGCCCAAGTCCCTCAGCCTTTCCTCATAAGAGAGATGTTGCAGTCCCCTAATCATCTTTGTAACCCTTTGCTGTACCCTCTCCAGCAGTTCCCTGTCCTTCTTGAACTGGGAATCCCAGAACTGGACACAGTACTACAGATGCGGCCTTACCAGGGCAGAGCAGAGGGGCAAGTGTAGGGTCCTGCACCTAGGGAGGAATAACTCCGTGCACCAGTACAGGTTAGGGGTGACCTGCCAGAAAGGAGCTCTGCAGAGAGGGACCAGGGAGTCCTGGTGGACAAGTTGACCATGAGCTAGCAATGTGTCCTTGTGGCCAAGAAGGCCAATGGTATCCTGGGGTGCATCAAAAAGAGGGTGTCCAGCAGATCTAGGGAGGTTATCCTCCCCCTCTACTCTGCCCTGGTGAGGCCACATCTAGAGTACTGTGTCCAGTTCTGGCCTCCCCAGAGGAGCTACAAACAAGGAGCTACAAAACAATGAACTACTGGAGAGAGTCCAGTGGAGGGCTATGAAGGTGATCAAGGGACTGGAACATCTCCCTTATGAGGAAAGGCTGAGAGACCTGGGGCTGTTTAGCCTGGAGAAGAGAAGACTGAAAAGACAACTACTTAGAAATTAGATATTTCTAAGAGTGGGTGTCAAGAGGATGGGGCCAGACTCCTTGCAGTGGTGCCCAGCGACAGGACAAGGGACAATAGGCACAAGCAGGAATACAGGAAATTCCACCTCAACATGAGGAAAAACCTCTTTATTTTGAGGGTAACAGCACTGGAACAGGTTGTTCAGAGAGGCTGTGGAGATATTAAAAACCCACCTGGATGCTTTCCTGTCCAACCTGCTCTAGTTGGCAGGAGGGTTGGACTAGATGATCTCCAAAGGTCCCTTCCAACCCCTACCATGCTGTGATTCTGACTGTCATCATACCTTGACTATAATTCAGGTCTATTCTCCCGGTTCAAAGCCTTGTATTGTCCTCCTTCCTGTGGTTATATAAAAAGTGACAGAAAAGAATAAAATCTTCCTAAAAATATTGTGTGCTACAGCTACTTTGTCGGAAATTAAATTATGCCCTCCCAGCCTGCCTTATCAGTATAGATTAGCATTGCTTTATGGTAATGTGGTGTTCAGTAACATGATAGTGGTCCTACAACCGGGGCCCAGTGACAGGAGGACTGAGTGAAGAAAAATTGTCTTATATGGGCAACAGCGTGTGTCGTCTGTCCTTTATCAGCTGAGTGATCCCTGTCCAAATATGTGCTGGAAGTGTGTTTGTTTTTTTTTTTTTTTTTTTTTTTTCCTGTCTTCAGTCTCTGTGAGAGCACTTGGTATGCTACAAGAAGTAGAACATATTTTGGGATGAGAATTTCCATGAAGCTGATTTGTGTTACATATCCCTCAGGCATTTTCTTAAAACTTTGTGTTGCTACTTCAATATTTACAGCCTCAGTTCTGTCTCAAAACTAATTATTTTGCTTGTTGCTCGTGATGAATACTTCTAGCACTATGCTAAAACCATACATAACAAAAATCCAGCTGTCCTATGCTTAAAAGCTAAACTACTGAAAATCAATGTTATCATTAATTACACAAATATGTACCATTAAAGTTGTTTATTACCCCACTTTTCTGTGAATTGCATTCTTAATTAGGCTTGTAGCCTCAGTGTTCTAACAACACTAAACATGATCACTTCTTCAAACTAAAAGCATATTGCATTATAAAATTCTATAAAAATGGTAATTAGCATTACAGAGTTAAAAAGTTTCTCAAAATTTTGACATCTAGATACGTTTTTTAAATATTGACCTCCATGTTGAATGTTATCCTACATAAGTATGTTTCTGATGGATCTATTCTTCCTTCTGATAGGAATTGTATTGCAGATACCCCTTGTCTTTGAAACTGCAAAAGACAATGTAATTTATAGAATCATAGAATGATTGAGGTTGGAAGGGACCTCTGCAGGACATCTGGTCCAACGTCCCTGCTCAAGCAGGCCACCTAGAGCCAGTTGCCCAAGACCATGTCTAGAGGGCTTTTGATATCTTTAAGGATGGAGACACCACAGCCTTTCTGGGCAATGTGTGCTCAGTCACCCTCACAGTCAAAGAGTGTTTCCTCACATTTAGAGGGAACCTCCTGTGTTTCAGTTTGTGCATTCTGCTTCTTGTCCTGTCACTGGGCATCACTGAAAGGAGCCTGGCGCTCTTCTTTGCAGCTAAAGACCTGCAGGTATTTATATACGCTGATGAGATCCTCCCCTGAGCTTCCTCTTTTCTGGGCTAAACAACCCCAGTAAATCACAGCTTCCTAAATGTAATTGAATTTAAATGGCTAACTGTTGCATAGGCACTAAACATAATTGTATACTGTATAAATGTGTTTGTATTGTATGTATGTATGTATAATTGTATATATATGTATCAATGCATTTTTAATATATCTATATATAATAAGTATATATAGATATGTAGATATGCAGTTGCTTCCTTACATGAAATTCTAAAGTAAGGCTAAAGTTGAGCTAAGAAATTACCTATTTTCCAGTATTCATGATAAACCAATATTTGACTCAGAGGTGTTACATATGATTCTGACTTTGCATTTTGTTAAAGTTTTACAGCTTTGTTTTTTCTCAGTGAATCTTTGGATGTTATGCTATATTTGTTTCAAATTTATCCTAATGGAATAACATCATTCTTTTTGTTCTTTTTTATATTTGTATGTTTAACATGTAACTCTTGACAATCTGTCACTGGTCAATATATACCTTAATCAAATTATTAGTAAGCATTTGCATTATTTTATACTCCAAATGTAGAGAGTGGTGTTATTCACTTATTTTCATCTGTAGTGCATTTTGCTATTGTTGGCTCCCAAGTACAAAAATTACTTTTGAAAAATGATAAATTAGTTTTGAGTAAAATATCCGTGATGACTGTAGTCACTGAGTAGCCTACATCTAAGTTACAGAAATATATGTTTCTAAATGCCCAAGGTACTTTTGAAAGTGGAATTGTTATTCTTAACAAGTCTAGAAAATTACTTGCTCACATACATGCTGTGGAACGTACTCAAAGTCTAAAAAAGTCTTAAACAAAAATTGGTTACTTCGAAATTGGATATTATTTTAATGATGGCTATTTTGAGTATGACACCAAGATTTTCCCATACTCTCACTTTTTTCCGACCAAAAACTAATTCATGAAGGAAAGAAAAATTTTCTGAGACCGATTTTACGTTTTGTTATGTGATGTGATGGTGCTCCTGAGAAAGAAAGGAAAAAAAATATAGTGGTTATGTAACTTTTATTGCTTAAAACACAGATATAAAATTACTGTCAATTAGGTAATATTTTCAGCATTCTAGTAAACTTTTAGTTGCAAAAAAGCTTTTTAAAGTTAAGATTATTATTTAACATTTCTTTAACTGTTAAAAGGATGTTAAAAGTTAGGTTCCATGACAATATTTTCAATTTTTTTTTTTTGTCCTTCTGATCTCCTCTAAATTAAATAAAATTGTGAAATACACACAGTTTGCACAAACAAAGATATGTTAATGGACTGACTCTAGTAATTGTGAAATCTGTCCTGGCTGTCAAGATGCTAAACATTAGCATTAGAATAACCACACTAAACTCTATGGGAAAAGATCACTTACAAAACACATACTGCAAATTGTAGCTATGGACTCTTTTCTATCTGATAAATATTATAAATGAAGACTACATCACATTAGTTTGGACCAACTGCATGTCTCATTTAATGTAAGTACTTTGTTTCCACCATATAGTGGTGTCACATCTATTATTGCTTTGAAAAATTAATGCTCCTTTTTGCATAATTCATAGTACTATGCCTGCTGAGATGAGTGAAAAATGCTTAATATATTCATGGCATTACTTCTGTAACATTTTCAAGGTCAGACATTTAATTGATGCTTGATTCTAATTCTATCAATGTCAGTATGTTCAATTTAAAAAAGGGAAATGACAAAGAGAACGTTTTTTAAAATAACTTTTCATTTCCAAAGTTTATACAGAAAACATTGTGGAGGCCTTACACCTGATGTGTATTGACTCTTTTACATGATAAGAACTGTCTATCATATAGTCTGTATTTTATTTTTGGGATGTGGCATAATAATTGAGAATTTTCAAGGCTGTGGCCAAGTGATCCAAAATCTTTCCAAGAACAATACTGGAAATACATTTGGTTTTATGTTAGCTTATGTTTGTCTTTGGAAAGGATTTTATTTGGCTGTGTTGAAAAGCCTTATGGTCTTTGGAAGTTGGTTTATGAAGCTTTTACCCACCTGGGAGCAGTCAGGCTGCTGGCCAAAGAGAAATGGTTGTGTGAAAGGGTATCCTGGGTAACAGCAGTCTGGTCATGCATCCTGATCCCTCGGTCTTCCAAGCCTATGGATCTTCTCAGTTCTTCTCAGTTGTCCTCAGCTTCCCTCCAACCCCTTGGTATGCTTGGACAGAATATCCTTAGCTCAGCCCACAAGTTATGAAGCTGATGGGCATCAGGAGGTGAGATATGTTCACCTTCAACCAGGTGTAATTCATTGATGTCCTGTCTTTTGCATCAGCGTAACAATGGCAGAGCTGGGAAATGTTGGGAACTCATGTTCACCAAGGGATTCATCTGACTTTCAAGCACAGAAAAAGGTGAGACATAAGGGTGATCAATTCAATAGATATTTAACTCCTTAGATGGTTACAGTACCTTATTTTTGGGGATTGCTATGCAAACAGGAGTGGAATTCTTCCGTTTTAACCAGCTACCTTAAAACCACATTAATACATCACTGAAGATGCCAACCTTAAGAAAGTCACTTTGCAGACCAGCTCTGTGGTTAGAAATAACAGAAATAAATCTGCAAAATGGACAAGGTCAAGCAAGCTCAGCTGGGAAAAATCCCAGTGACACTCTAAAGACTTGCAAAAAAGTGAAGTGTGTAGAAGAAACAAGATTGCCCCAGTTGATCAAGGGTGTGTATTGTGGGTAGGGAATATGGAGAAGGTGGAGATAGAAAGGGAGAGAGGCGTTACACAGAAATACAAATAATAAATGTGGGTTTTGGCATTTTTGCTCTATTATACCCTCAGCAAAACTTCAAACGTACTTAGAAAAGTTTCCCGATGGTATTTTTTATTGTTAGTTTAATACTTGTTTCAACATACACTTGGTCCCCCTAAGACTTGGGAGTAAAAAAAAAAATTGCAGTAACTCATTCTGTTTATTCAACTTTGTTGAAAAAGGATGATAGTGTAAGGGTGATATGTGCTGCCAGTGTTGGACAGATGGTTTGTCTCCTGGGAGGTCTGTGTCCCTAAACTATAAAGGAGAATTTAAAAACTTAAATGAAGTTAACTTTCTAAAAAAAAAAAAAAAAAAGAAAAGAAAAGAAAGAAAGAAAAAAAGTTACTGCATTATCTAAAAAAAGTAGTTGCATTTTTCTTTTCTTCATTTCTTGCCATATGCTTTGGAGTTCTAACTCCAAATGTATTAAAGGAAAATAATGTACAGGTGTACTTTTTTTTTTTTTTTTTTGCTTTGCAGTGACATTAACCGTATCTTTTCTGCACTGTTATCTCTAAGAATCTGGGGAAAGAAAATATGAAGTAGATCATAAGAAATAGGGGTAGAGTAGAAGAAGACAGTCTGGTCCATCACCACGTCTACATGTAACACTGTTATTGTCCCTCTCAGACCTTGTTCTGCTGCTTTACCACCTTCTTCAGAGCAAAGCCCAAAAGGGAAATGGTGCTCCGGATGGGCTAATCCTAGGAACTACATGGAGAAGGTCCTTTTTTAGTGTAATGATTTGCCCTGGAAAAACAGTGACCGGGACCATTCCCAACTGTACTTCCGAACTGTTTAAACTAGTCTTCTCATAAATAATTTTTTAGTGGATGGTTCAGCAGTTAAAATGTTCCAGGGACAATTCCTAGTGGGAATAGAGTGGGCATTAGGCCACTCACTTTTGGATGCTAAGGCAGCTCATAAGCATAGATTCGGGCTGCTCCAGACCATTTGGCCTAAGTGTCTGGGAACATTTCCAAGATAATTTAATTTGCTAGTATGGATGTTATGACTGCCATTGAAGAATTGCTCTTTATAGGAGCAACATGTGTTCTGTTTTCACTGAAGTTTTCTAGTTTGTTACCAGATATTTTTGTGGTGGAAAAACATTTGAAATATTACTTCCAGAAAAAAAAAATGCAGATGTACTTTTAAAAAAAGTTACTCGTATCCCCACGACAAGTATTCTATTTTGTACAACTTATTGGGAATTCATGGGGTTTTTTTCTTTGTTGGTTTGTTTTAATCCTGTGGTTAAAAAAATACTTTTCTAGCATAGGCTTTTTATGTGAGGGAATGGAGAGACAGGGAGAGACATTTCACATGCTAGAATGGAGAAAGTCAGGGAAGGAACTGGAGCACAAACCTCAATTTCTGAGCTCAGTGTCCAGATTAACGTGCTGTTGGGTATCTGAGGAATATCTACCTCTCAGAATGTAAGGGCTAAAATATTTTGAGTTAGTTTATTCACAATGTCCTTCAAATACTTGTTCAAGGAAGTTGTCTTAGTATCCTCTTTTAGAAAAATATGCAAAATTTTAAAGGAAAAATATACATAAGTTTAGAGTCTTGTCTCCTCGCCCTCATATTTGAGTATCAGTGTTACCGTGGGGAGAGAAGGGGTAAATGATGTACACTCGCAACAATAAAGATATTTGTCACATAGATAAATAATTATAGTTTCAGTCCAGAGCAGCTCAGTTTTACTCTGGACATTATTTTTTACGATGGGTTGTGTCTCCTGAGATGCTGATATGCATTTATACTCTACCACTAGGTTGGACCGTAGTTTTGAATTTTTTTTTTTTGCTATATTAGGGTTTGGTTGGATTAAACCTACACATGACTGGAATCCTTTGGGTAAGCAAAGAAACAAGAGGCAATTGTCACCATGCCTTGTCCTTTAAAAAGGACCGTTATGGTCTTTATTGAAGTCCCAGTCCCCAGACTCTCCTTTCTGAGTCTTTAAAATGAAACCCTTGTGTCTGTACGTAAAACCTAAGACATTTGAACTTGAAAGGCATGACAGATCACAAGCACATAGAAGGAATTTAGAATTAATTTATTTTCAAAATAATTGTTTTTAAAGTGGCTTTAGGGGTGTGGGGATTTGGCTAATGGTTTTTGAATGGCTGAGGTGAGAAATATGAAAAATAAAGACTGTGATGCATAACATAACCAAGTATTCTGTAAAATTGAAAAGCATACGATGACTAGATCATTGTACTTTGTCAGTAAGTGATGTCAAGACAGTTATTGTATTATTTTTCACTGTATGTTTTGTCCGGATATAAGCTGAAGGTTGAAAGCATTCAGCCATCAAAATTGATAATGAAATCCAGTCCTCGGGGAACTCCCACTCAGGAAACTGAAGCAGAAATGATCTTGTTAGAGCATGTGTGAAAGCAAATGAAAAATGATGCAAATTTTACAGTAGTGCACGATAGTGAGATTTTCTGGCATCCATGAATCACTGCATTGCTCTGGTCAGACATAGACATAGATTTGCTGTCCTGTAATACAATTTCACTGCTTTATATTAGCAGAACCCAAAACCTTTGAAATGAAGAGTTGCCCTTTTTGTAGGGTATGAAGTACTACAGAGCTCAGTGGACCTGTCCTGCCTCATCTAGTCCAGGGACTGGAGACTGAACTGGTTACCACAGAATCATAGAATCACAGAATTGTTTAGGTTGGGAGGGACATTTATGATCATTGAGTCCAACTGAATGGTATCAACTTGCTGACAGTCACCAAACCATGGTATGGTACGGTTTGATGTCTGTCAGCAAGTTGATACTGCCTGGTCCTGGAAAGCACTTCAGGGATGAGAACTGTTTTTTTCTTGAAGTCTTCTTTTCTTGAAGACTTAATATCTGTAGTGTTTGTTTAGGGTGCTATGTTCCATATTCTCTTCTATAAATGTGCAAATAAACTCCCTTATTGCTAATTTGCAGGATGTTCTGAAGTGGGTATCTCTCAGTCACTGTAGTTAACACAGTTCCCTTTGTATAAATAACTAGTAAAAATAAGGTAAATATGGTTGGTACTCCCAGGTGTCCCAGGGAGAAAAAGTGATTGTTCTGTTCAATCTGTAGATTGAACAGAATTCTCCCTTTCTACTTCTAAGGATTTATTCTTATGAAGTATGAAATAGTGTGTGTGTGCGTGCAAGTCTAGACAGAAAATTAAAAATAATAAATCCCCCCAGGTATTCATATATTGTAGTATGTTTTTATCAATCAATGGCCTCTGGTCGAGAAAAACCTGTACAGAATCTGCCTGGCTGTCTTTGTTTTTGAGCATTAATTTATCTCAGCTTTATGCCGCTACTACTTCAGATCACAGTTGTCAGAATAACTGAGAGTGGATGTAAATATACTAGCTTTTTCTGATCTCCTTTGTTAACAGACGCCACACAAGTATTTTATTTCTCTGCACTACTTAGCTACTGACACTGTAGTGCTGCCAACACTGCTAAAATAGAGTGCTGCTTCACCGTTACTCCTTGGAGAAGGATGTACCCGAACAGATGCAATCTCCCTCTTGGCCTTTGCACGGAGGAGTCTGCTGTGCCCGAGATGTATAGAAAATACTATATGCCAATATACAGAGAGGGAGGGGAAAAAGCTTCATCTCCTTCATTTCTAGTCCTTCCTGAATATATATTTGCTTCTGGTTATATACAGAATAAGTTGTACTTGAGGTCTTCAGAGGGCAAGAAGCAAGAGTAGTTTTTTACTCATTGCACGCCAAGTACTTTCACTTCATATTTTTTTCTGTTTATCAAAAGGTTGTCTGGGATTTTTTGACCAAGTTCAAGCTCTATTTTATGGCTTGTTACTTGTTAGTTTTTGAGAATGTTTTGGGTCTGTTGTTTTGTTTCTCAGTTGTGATTAGCAAGAAGTTTCCACGGATAAGACTTCAGTCTTTGTTTCTCTATCTATGCTTGGAAGTCATTTGGAGGAACATTTTGGATTGACTGTCATCTTGCTAATTGCTGACAACTTCAGAAAGGTTGGCCTACACTGTGTGCTGTAGCGTTTAGTGAAACCAAACAAGATAGCACAAACATTGAGTCACCACCTGTCAGCTCTGTGCTCTGTGGGGTAAATGTGTTTGCTTCTTTTTCTCCTTATGTATGGTGTAGGACAGTTACCTTCCAGTGAGAGATAACCACCCCTGAACTGCCCGATGTTTACTGTAGGGTCACCTACTGTAGGGACCTGGAGAAGGTCGTGCATGTGGAGAGTTAACCTGGAACTGTCAACACTCAGTAGCTTTTAGCTTAATGAGTCCTGAGGCTACGTACCCTGCATGAAATGGCCATTTCTGCTAGGATACCTTCCAGACACCAGAATTTTGCTTCTGCTCCGCAGAACGGTGAATTTGTCTCAGTAAGTAGCCGCAAGTGTTGGGGGGGAGGAGGGGAGGGAGAGAAAATTCTGCTCTGCACAGATCCAGAAAACGCTTAGTTCCCTCTGTCCTCAAAACAAGGGTCAAACAATTTTGTCTTATTTACTTTTATATTACTTCATAAAATTGAGGAATATATATGTAATAAATATTTTGCCCGTGCTTAGTGCGTGCCACCTGGTGCATGCCATGCTGAAATATTTCATTTTTAGCTCTGGTAAAATTTTCATTGGATTAGTTCTGTGTGGTAAGTGGTGTATGTAACTGTATAAACTTGCTGTAGTTCGCTGAAGGTTACGTGTAATGCTGCTTGGTAAGTAATGACCTTTATCTTTTGAAGTTATTTTTTCAATGGTTGAATAGGTAGGTAGTTGATCTGTTAGTCCTCAAATACTAAACAAAACTCTTCAAGTTGAGCTAAAACTCATTAGCTGATAGGGAAAAAATTAACATGCTTTTTGGGAAGTGTTTCTCTTGATCTTTTTGTGTCAGTCAAATGTGCATGACGTACCAACTGCTCTTGGTATTAAGCTCTGCCTATTTGTCTGCCCGGCTAGTTCTATTTAATTGTGTCACGCAGCTCCACGCTGCCTAGAGAAAATATTGTATGCCATATATATTTATCAGTATACAATTGAAGGTATAAATAAAAGAAAGACAGGGGTTTATATATTTGTATGAGTTTATTTCTATGAAATAAGATGCATAGATCAGTGTGAGGACTAAGTATGTTAAATTGGAATAATCAATCATCTTTTTGTGATCTGAAAGTACCTCTCAAATGGTTATTTCACTTCCCTTTAGGAGATGATTCAACAGTAATTTGTTAATATTCTTTTTGACATAAATAGCAGATGAATTTCATGAGCCAAAGTGTCCCTTCTATAAGTAGAGATGTTGAACCTGTAGCAGATCCAGTCTGGACTCAGATTCAAGAGTTGGATTCAACCTCTGATTTTCCTGAGCTGAGTTAGTGTAATTTATTTTAATTTATTTAAGTACTATTCCTATAGAATAGTACTGCTGATGAGAGCCTTAATTCACTGTCTCTCCTGGTTTATATAATTATAATTATTATTATTATTAAAATATTATTAGAACATCTGTTTATGGATTAAGGTGGCTGTATACTGTGGAGAAGTAACTGTGAAGGTCATGCAATATTTAAGGAGAATCTCCGCATACATAACCTCAGTGATCTTACTGTAGAGTTATTCACAATCGGGTCTGTTCTTCACAGTGCCCTCCTGGGTGTCTTGGGCAGGTCCTGAAGGTCATGGTGCCATCTGGAGCTGGCTGCCTCGCTGGGATCTCACCTAAAGCTTCTACCACCCAGTCCCTGGGAGGCTGTTGCACAGTGGTTTTGGTTTACCCTCTGTCCAAGGGAAGGGAGGGAATGATGGTAGCTGGAGATGAGAAATGTGTTCCTGATCCCAACTACATTGTCTATTAGGCTCATGGTGCAAAAACTCAAGTCACTGACAGAAGACTCTGTGTTTCCCCTACACTGCGGGATCCATACTGGGGACCGTGCTAGCTTCTCCTGAGGAGGGGAGAAAGGAAACTATTTACTGCAGTAGATCTTTACAATATTTTCCCCCAATAGCTTACTGATAGCCGACTTAGATGAAGTTGCTTTTGTTTAAAATTTGTAGTATTGAAATCTGACAAGAATAGGGCACTTTAGTTCCTTTCCCTCTTTCTTGATTTTGGCACTGGATTTACTATTTTTTTCCCACTTGTTTCCATCAGGCAGCGTAGAGGGAATGCAGCTTCCACTGCTGCAGATCTTTGCATTCATCTCTAGCATTCATGTAGAGCCCTATGCACCATTGACAAATTACATAAAGATACAGTCTTATATACTATGTGGATTTTTTCTAATGGCTATAAGATGAAAAGTAGCTGAGAATCATATCCAAATCCTAATCTTGTCTTTACTAGATGTAAAACTGTTTGATGTATTTGCTCTTTTTCTGTATTTGCTCTTTTTCTGTATTTGGCATTGGAAGCTAAGAGACCATTCCTTTGTGATTTGACCATGTAAGCACTGCATATTTTTGTGGAAGGGTGGTGCTGTAGTGGAATTGTACAAGAACCTGAAATAACTATTGAAGTAATTACTGTCAGCTGGATAAAAATATACTTTGTGCCAGCTTCGGAAACATAATGAAGCTGCTGAACTTTTAAACTCCTGGTATTTCTTTAATTCCTTTGCTTTATAGCCAGGCAAAAACCCCAGTTACAGTAACTGCTGTAGTTTTATTCTTTTAACTAAATGATGGGATTATTTCAACTTTTGTATTAAAAAAAAGCATTAAATGAATTGCACCGAAGAAAGGTGGCATATTAATAACTTGGAGATAGCAGTTTCATTTCCCAGTGCCTACTTTGGGTCCTCATGGTCTAATACATCTTAACTTCAAAGCACTTTCTTCATGATCCAAGAAGGGAGCTTGAGTGTAACTTCAGCATTAAAGATTGCTTCTGACTTTGATAATTCCTTATATATGCAGGGACAGTTCTCTCTGCCTCTGTCTCACTTTTTTTTTTTTCATTTTTTGTTAAAGCTTTATAGTTGAACTGTTTGCATAGACTGATTTTGTGGCTGGTGATGTGAAAATACATTCTTTGTTAGAACATTACCTTTGCTCAAGAATATTTCTATTTCTCAAAGCAACATACAGGATAAAGGATGACCATAATTTCTGTATCAGGTGATGATCTAAGAGTATTAATTTACAACAAAATAGTGTTAAACTCTCCATCTCATAATGAAAACAGCTAACATTTTATTAGTAGAAGTCTTGCTAGGGTATTCCTCTTACCTGAAGTAGAAGTGTATTTTCCCATGTTGGAAAAGTGAAGAAAAGAGTAGTCTTTGTTATTAGTGATATAGCTGGATGTACCTATAATGGGTTAAAATTTGTACACTGACCTTCAGCTTTTCTTCACAACTATTGATGCACATTTGAAGACTAGCTTGAGACTACAGACCATAGAAAATCCCATTCCAAGTTAACGATGTGGATTTCCATCATTAAGTTTAAAGTCAGAAATCTTCATCCATTTGCTGTATTGATTTGCTAATGAGAGCACTTCTGTGTTCTCCTGTGTATGCTATTTGTTTTGTACATTGGCAGAGCTCAGGACCTAGGGTGATCTGGAGGTGACAGCTACTCTCAACAAGACTCTTTCTCATTTATTATGCCTGAAATTATGTATCTGTGTTTGTCTGGAAGATTTTTTTTTTTTTCTGAAGAATCCCTATTTTCTCAGCTTTCTCTGCTTTCTAATAAGGAAGAAGTGAAGTTGAAATAAAATATGGAATCATTTGCAGACCACTAGTTCTGCAATTAGGAAAATACAGGTTCTGTGACTGGCTGCATTTATCAACAAGGTAATGCATATCAAATTAGTGTCCACTTAGCAGATATAATTTTAAGATTTCTGCCTTTCAAGCCTGGTAATGCCTACAAACCTCCAAAATTGTAGAGGCTCTTGTCTCTTCATCCCTTTACCTTTAGGAAATCTGTCCGTGATACTCTGACACCCTTTATTATTACTAAGGCGATGCCTTGGCTGAAATGCCTGCATAAGGAGGGAGGAGATCTTTGAGGCAGTGAGTTATAGGCTATAAGTCTTGTGGTAGAAGGGATTGTTGCAAACTTCTGTTTGCATGATTTCAGTTGAGGTTTCTATACATTCTCTGAAGAAAATATATTTTTTAAACCAAATCCATTTGTAAACCTTTCTCTTTTTTTTAATATATTTGACTTTTTTTTTTTTTTTTTTTCATAAAACAACTGCAGAGTTAACATCCATGGAAAAGTGAAGATTATCAACAGGAAGCTTTTCTATGATTTCTCTGATTGCTGATTGTCATCTCTCACTGCCTAAGGAAGAAATAAGGACATTGCATTTTGTCATGTTCCTGTTTCCAGATTTTTAAGTGGAGAGAGAGAAATGCATTTGAAGCTTTGAGTTCATGATCTTCTCAAAGAAGAATGGGTGAACTCACTTTGACCCTATTCATGGATCTCTGCGTTAAAAGTTGAATCAAATCACAGAATCACGGAATTTTGAGAGTTGGAAGGGACCTCTAGAGATCATCTAGTCCAACTCCCCTGCCAAAGCAGGATTGCCCAGAGCACATTACTCAGGACTGCATCCAGGCGGGTCTTGACAATCTCCAGAGAAGGGGACTCCACAACCTCCCTGGGCAGCCTGTTCCACTGCTCTGTCACCCTCACCGTAAAGAAGTTTTTCCGTGTCAAGTCAAGATTAAATCTTGCATCAAAGATCGGTCTTTGTCTTGCTTTCGACTTTACCAGACAGTTCTTTGGCACGGCATGGAGAGTTGCCATGCGCATCCTCGAGCAGCACCCCTGAGTGTGGTGACAACTCATTCTGCCCAGGCACTCTGATTTTTCCTCCTCTTTCCCTCCTACTGGGAGGGAAAATCCCCACAAAATACTGGGCATAAGTACGTGGCTCACAAGCCACATGGTACACACTAGACCCTTAATAGGGATTCCATCCTGCCATGTGCTTTATCCCATTGAAATCTCCCCTTGCCCTTTCTGTATTCTGCCAAAGGGAGGGAGGATAATCTTCCACATTACTGGATATAAGATTGAGACTAAGAAAAACCTGTTTGATAGAAATGTAAAGGAACAAATTTCTTTAAAATACACCAACTGTAAAAAGTCTCTCTTAGATATCCACAGTCTTTTTCTTCCTCATAACTTTCAGGTTTTCTGTGCATCTGACAGTACTGCCAGCCACCTCCTTCTTTATCCCCTCCTCGGAGTAGGTGTGCATTCCCTGTGCATTCCCTTGCTTTTTACAAGTGGGAACAGCCATAGGAAGAGCAATTGCTCCAAGTTCCTGAAAAAATAACCCATACTCAAACTCACTTCCCCCCTTTTGAGAACATCCCTCAGGCTGTATTGGAATTAGTCACTATTGCATGGTAATGACATTTTTGTACTACCTGGATGTACTTTTTCTACAGCCCTCTCTCCTCTGAGGCATCCCTGTTGTAAGGAGTTTAAAGAGCTGATGCAGTAGAACTGAAAAAAAAAAAAAATAATATTCATTGGGGAATTTACTGCCCATTTATCATGACTGACCTTCCTGGGATAGGCCAGCAGTGCTTGTAGTTGCCTTTGCATTCTTTCAGACCAAATGCATTTTAATAGTCCTGTAGCCAGCAGGGTTCTAAATTATCAAAGTATACACACATATTTCAAAAGAAAAATGTAGAGTGAAGTAGTGTTTCCTTCAAGATGAAAGAGATAGATGAAAAAGTTAGGAAAGAGTGGTAGTAAGAAGTGGGTCAGGGAGTTAAGGAAATAGCGATGTCTCACAGCAGTCTTCTAAAATTATGGAAAGAGAAGTGATCTTTTTACCGCCTCTGAATGCTCTGGGAACGTGTTGCAATTTTAGTAAGATTCAGGCCCCATCCCTGTTTCAAAATTTATTCAAAGTATACTCTTTAACTGTGAACATTTATTAAAGCTCAAGAGGGTTCAAATTCCACAGTATTTTACCTGCTCCTGCTTATGCCACAAGCTTTGCTGAGTAATGAACCATCTCTCTCATCTGCCACAGACAGAGTATTTGGGCAGTTAGGCAAGGCTGAAGTGGCCTTAATAACTTTGAAAAGGAGCCACTTTAATGCTCACAATAAATGCTTTTGCTACATTGTTGCCTTATGACCTTTTCTTATCTGTGTTATTACCCTTCATGCATGCTTTTCTTTCTCATTTTTACTCTCGCAGCTCTGCATCTTTGTGTGTAGCTATTTCAACAAGTTGTGGATTCCAGATAATGGGGTTTGGCATCCTAATATTTTCTTTTTCTTTTTTTTCTAAATATATTCAAAATGTAAGTATGTAAATGACTCAGATCGCTCCCTTGTGCCTCTATGTATTGTTTTCTAAATGTGTCACTTGATGGAAATTCCACTGTATGTGATGCTCCCATTTCTTCTACATCAACAGAAGCTGGTGATTTATTTATGGGTTCTTTCTGTAGCGTAGCATCAGCAGTTTGAGTTTCTCATACTGCTGGACAAAAGAAGATGCTGCTGTCTGAAAGGGAACTGATATGTGCCCATTGCTGAAATGCTGGTGGCACGATCATGGGATGTATATAAAACTTCCCTTTTACCTGCAAGTGTGAAACAGGCAAAGCTGTCCAGTAACTTTTTCTTTTTGATGAAACAAGCAAGTATTTTTCTCATAGTTAAATCTAAAAGGAACGGAAAATATTTTTGAACTAGTTTACGTTAAGCCACATGTTGCTGGAAGGTTTTTTTTGTCTGGTATGCAAGTAAGTCCAGAGTAAAAAATAACATAAAAGAAGAGAGATAAGCACCTTTTATAGAGCTGCCTGGAGATTTATTTTACTTTACTTTTTAAAGCTTTTTTTCCCATTGACAGTAATGTTCATGAGAAGAAAAACACCTCAGAGATGCAACAGTTCTGTTACTTGTCTGACTATCAGAGTGAAGAAGCCTCCTCCCAACATACTGCTAGCTTTTCTTCCCAGCAATTACTTTCTCCATAGGGAAAACAATTTCGTCTGCCACCTGAACAAGTTAGTGTACCCATGCAAAATTCTTCTTCTTGGTTTTTATTTTATTTTATTTTTTTTTAAAAACTTGTGCGTTATCACTGAAACTGTCTGGTAGCCTGCTGCTGTCAAAAGTGAGCATGTCCCTGTGATTTATGGATCAAAAATTCATACAATAATAGTGAGGTTAGAACTAAGGAATCTTTATTTTCCACATTGTATTCTGTGCCTTTGGAGAAATTTCCGTCCAGATTAATGGTGTTGTCTTGTGATTTGATCTTACACCACTTTAATCAGCACTTTACTAGCTATTCAGATGTATATTTTATTTTATCTTATGTTTTCTCTAAAATAAGATTTTATTTTTTAAATACGATAATTTTGAAACACACCTTCTTACGGTTTCTGATTTCTTAGCCCTTCCTTGATTTTTTAGCAGAAAAACATAAAAAGGGAACAAGGAGATAGGGAATAACAAAGAAATTAGTAAATTCCAAATCATTTTCCCCTTAGAAAAAACAGATCAGTTTTGGTTGGATTTTTTTATTTCCTTTTTTTTTTAATTATTATTTTAAATTAATTTTTTCTAAGACGTATGCAAAATGAGAGGTTTTCATAGAAAGCTTTCATTTTCCTACCAAAAGACTTGGCTGGTTTGCTCAGGTTTGAAAATGGCCAAACCAGGAATGAACTTTAAGATCATCTTGGTTGTACTAAATGTTTCCGTGGAAATGGGCCATACATCTGCTCTGCTGGAGCACGGTCATTCTATTTACAAATTTACCTACCAGATTGCTTGTACTGAAATAATGATTATTTGGTGTAGTGGTATTGACTGGATTAGTAGTTCTTCAGGCTTGCTTTTACTAAGGGGAGTTCTGGCTTTGGATGTGAAGTAGCCTAGGAAATTCGTTTTGTCTCTTTCCCACTTGTATTTGTTCATATGCAGAGCAAGTATCAAGTATCTGGTAGGGCATTCTGTTAGACGCTTGGGCTGAAGAAGAGAAGGCTCCAAGGAGACCTTATTGCAGCCTTTCAATACTTAAAGGGGGTGTATAAGAAAGACGGGGACAGACTTTTTAGTAGGGCCTGTTGCAATAGGACAAGGGGTAATGGTTTTTAATAAAGAAGGATAGATTCAGACTGGATATAAGGGAGAAAATATTTATGATGAGGGTTGTGAAACTCTGGAACAGGTTCCCCAGAGAAGCTGTGGATGCTCTATGCTTAGAAACATTCAAGGTCAGGTTGGATGGGGTTTTAAGCAACCTGATCTAGTAGAAGATGTCGCTGGGGGGTTGGACTAGAAGATGTTTAAAGGTCCCTTCCAACCCAAACCATTCTATGATTCTATGATTCCATGATTCTATGAAATGCTTCAGTACCTAGCTGTGTAATTTCTCTCAGATGGCTGTCACAGCAGCTCATGGGTTAATCTGTTTGTGGTCAAACAATAAAGGTAGATGTGTCACCAGAATGTGTCATAGGAATGCATTTTTCTATTTTTCATGGAGTCCAGGTCACATAAGAATAGTGGCTCTTCTTTTATGTTTCACATCTGACGCTTTTCATGCCTTCCAGTTTGCGTAAGGGAGAGGTATGCTGTGGTTGCCCTCAGGTTGGTTATGACCCCTTTTGTAGGTTTGGCATCTCTCCAGCGGCTGACATCAAACGCTGACAGAGTAGGGGGTGTTAGCAGTCCTGTGACCCTAAAACATCTGTTAGTTGTGGCTTGATTATCTTGCTTGGTCTCTTCACTACGGATGCTTTTAAAAGTGATGTCAATTTAAATTGCAACTTCTCTGACACATTGCAATCTCTTACGCTGCTAACTGATCCCGTATAATTTTGGCATAGAACCTAGAAATCAAGTCAACGTTGTCAGAGGAAGTACACGGCTTTAGCAGATTTTTTCCCCATATACTTATTTTTCTTTGAAATAGGAGGAAAATGTGTGTTTTGTAAATATTTCAGAACAGAAGGATAAAATATTCATCAAATATACTGGCAATTTTATCACATGACTTTCTTTCTTTGCTTATCAAACTTCACCAGGTAGTTCTTATATACGTGGGAGTAAAATACATACCTCTTCTGATCTGTTACAAATCTGATGGTTGCCTAAAATGGTCCATATTGCTCCTGACTCAGCCATCATCAGTCTTGTGAGTAAATTGTCCTAGTCTACATCAGTGATGGACAGACTTGTCGCTGGTGCTCACATGAATGATCCCTTAAGCACTGTGCCAAGCACACGACGATAATTTGCAGAGAGCCTACGGTCCTGCTGCCCTGTCAACGTGGAGAGTTTTGGATTGTTTAAATAAGAACTACTAGCACTCTTGTCTTCTGATTATGTCCTAGTTAAACAAAATTAAATACTCCCAGGAAAAGCCTTTCCTTCTACTCTTTTTCCTGTCAAGGCTCCAATATACCAGAGGTTTGAAATCTAAAGCACTCTTGCTTTTGTGTGCATAAATATGCTACCACAGTGCTCTTCACTCGACTGCTTGATGATGTGACGTTAGTACCTTTCTAATTCCAGTCACTAAGTGAATTTCACAGTTGAGAGAATTAGATTTGCTAGCAGGGAAAATATATACAGATTGTTCAACATTGGTTTTAAGTGTGTATCACAGGTGTTCAGTACCACACCATAGTTATGCTCTTCAAGTTTGAATATTTTTCTCACAGCTCTACTGTGATACAGACATAAGATAAGGAAAGAATAAATAATATGTGCATGGTCAGGCAACAACAGCTGAGCAAAGCAGTAATTTCATCTAAGAAGCTGACGTTCCAAGCTGAATCCCTAACAGTTGGATAATTGAAATGCAAGTAGTTAAGAAGTACTTCAGGCAAAGGCTCTTTTAAAGCAGCGGGGAAATTGTTATGTGATACTTATAGAGAGTTTTCAAGTGCACAGATGCCCCAAAATATATATAATACTTATCCAGAGATGCACAGTAGGCACTGAAGACTTTGTGGTTTTGTTTTGTTTTGTTTTGTTTTTTTTTCTAGAAAGATAGACAGGTGAGAAGTTAGAAGACTGCTTAAAGCAATTGTGATGATTTTTACAACTATAAAATAAATAGATATTTATGTCAAAGTTATTATAGATATCATACACATTTTTATATTGTATGTGTAAAGTAAAAGTATATATTATTTGCATAAAAGAAGTTACTTTCATAATTCTGATATTATTAACTGCTTTTTCTTTATTTGAATTGCTAATCTGAACAGTCTGACCTTGCAGTTCTATTCATAGTAGTTACCGTATAGGACTAGATTGGGTACAGCCTGGGTTATATGTCTGGTAGCTTTGTTTCCTCAGGGGAAAAACCCTGAAGCAACAAAATGGAAAAAAATTTATTCTGCAAACACCAACTACTTTTTTATTGCTAGCAAATATTCATTGATTACATTTGAGTAAGTCGGGAGGACTTTCTTATATATATATGGTTTTGTTTGGTTTGCTTAGGTTTGTTTCTTTGTTTTGTTGTTGTTGTTTTTTAAAAAAGGCTATGGGGACTTCTTAGATTTTATAGTCTTAACCAGGACTCAAGATTCATGGCTTAAAACTTCAACACAACTTTGCTATTCCCTTCTACAAAAATTCCAACTGACCAGTGACTTCCTTCTGACCCATATGGCAACCTATTCTCATCAAGTCCCTCTGGATTTCTGATTGTCTTGAGGGATATTTATATTTCATGCTCTTCTGATTGCATGTTAGACCCTTCAGATTCTTGTATCCTGTGCAGCTATACTATCTCATGCCTTTAATTTAGACAAATATGTTCTCTTGAAACTAAGAGTCGGACTAGAGTCCTAGTTCAAGACTATTCCAATGAGACTGCTCTCAGATCTTGGTGTTTGAATAATAATGAAAATGAAAAAATGATATATCACAGATAGAGAAGACCGCAGAATTCTTGAGTAGTTCTAATAAAGATCTGCAACCAATAACAAGCATTTCCACGCATGACATTTTGATGGAAAATCATACCTAGTGAATGAAAATAGCACTTATTTTGCAAACCAAATTGTATTTCTGTTACTCCCTCACCAAAAAAAAAAAAAACCAAACCAAACAACCCCAGAACCTGACCCTGCCTGAATATCTTATCAAGTCAATATTTTGACATTAGATCGTCAAAATGTTTAAGATTAGGGAGATTTATTTTACAAGATTAAGGGTAAACTCTTCATTTGTCTAAATGACTACTTCCCTAAGTTGCAAGCTGACTTACTTCTGACAAAAGAATGACTTCTTTTGAAGTAAATATGGAAAATCTATATTAAATTTTGTCTCATGTCCTGTCTTAGAAGGAGATTGCTCTGTATGCTAATTTAGCAGTCAAGATAATAAATAGCTCCTTTGGAGTCCAGCCCATGAAGACGACAGGAGGTGACGGGGTGGAGGTGGAAGGCTGAATCAGGTGTGTCATGGGAGCAAGGACGGTGTGAATAGAGTAGGCAACCTCTCTGACTTTCTAAGAAGTTACACACACTATTACTTTGAAAATTACACATGTTCTGCAGTGTCATCTGTTGGGAATAGCCACCTATTTTAGGCAAAAGGAACGCATCAGTACTTGAATACTCTGGAGGCAGCAACATCTTCTACATAAAATTTGCTTTTTCTTCGCTAAAAATATACTTTTAATGAAAAATAGTTTAATGTGCCAATGAAGGTCTTCAGCTACATGTCTTTATTGTAAAAACTTCCTAGCTAACAAATAATTGTAAATATGGTGTTGTCTAGATAATTTATGCATCAGGAATCTTTCCATAAGATTCCTGAATTCTAATAGCTAAGGTGCTGGTAGTCCCCAATTCCTGAAAAAGCTTCAAAATAGTGTTCTTTCTTTGAAATGATTTAAGAGCCATTACTTCTGACAAGCATATTTTGACTTAGACAAGAAAAAAATGCAAAAAATCCCCTAGTCTTCACTTTTATAGGTTTTGATAAACAACCCGAAAGCTTCTTTTAACATGCCAGTGAAGAAGGTCAAAGGCGCAAATGGTTGCAAATAAAATATCAGATGCTCATCTGGAATAAATGAATGGTGTTAATTAGTAGTCAGTATGCTCTGAGAAAGAGCATAGTAAAAATAGATGTAGACAATCCGAAGAGATATGATTTGGAATGCATAGGCTCCTAAGATCAACAGAGACAGGCTTTAAATGTGGAGAGGTCATTGCACAAACTGGCCAAAAATTCAGATATCTAAGCTTTAAGTGATGCTTTAGAATTGTGATTTTGTTTATTCACTTTTATGTCAAAAGGCAGTGCCTGCTCAAGTCAATACAAATGTTTCTGTTGTAGTTATTTCATAGCATATATTTGAGTAATTTAATAAAAGTAATTTATGCTTTTTATTTTATTTTATTATTTTAATCCTCAAATACTTGCAAACCCAGTAATAGCCATAGCATTGTCCTTATGACTGGTAATGAGCCTATGGGCGATGGCTGTGGCAAATGATATAATAATATAATAATGATAGAAATGTTCGATTTGTACTTGAACTCTGTTAAATTTTTACAATTTCCTGTAATTAGCAGGATTAATAGATTCATGGGAGGATCTGAGCAACTCCAAAGTAAAAAGTTAGTGTTTTTTGAGTTTTCTATTTTTAGTTTTCCCCTAAAAAGTGAATTTCCGTGCTGCATCTAATGATTGAGAACTGTGCTGTGTTTATGGATTGTCAGAGTTCACTCTGCTGGTGCTTGAGAGGCATCTCAAGATTTATCAGCTCTTCCAGTGGCAGTCAAGTAAGAACAGAAAACCCCACCCTTGTGAAAAAAAGCAGGAAACCATTGAGGAGGTGAAAGATACATCTTAATAAGCTGGGTTGTTCCTGTATTAATGATTAATCTGAGTTCTTTCCGTAGTTCTGTAGACTGCTAATATTTCAAAAGCTATTCACCATATTGATGTTCAGGTACTGAGGATGAATTTGAATTCCTTACCTTTTGATTAGCTCCAACTTTTGAGGAGCAAAGTAAAGGACATTTTAAACCTTAAGAACTATCTTGTTATAGATTTTTTTTTTTTTTTTTTAGGATTTGCATAAAAGAAATCAGAAACTCATGGTTTTCTTTGACTTAGCACAAAATGTTTTCCATCAAACCGAAGATTAGCTGAAATTGTGTAGAGGAGAGCTTTATTCAAGCTGTAACCATGAGCTGCCAGATAAGCAATTTTAATAATTACTTGTTTAATCTAAAATGGTTAACATAAAACTGTCAATCTTTCTTCTAAATAGTATTGAGGGAGTAATGTAATAAATGACACTCTTTAAAGGCAGTCTGGGCATACGATCAACCCACAAGCCCTACAGTTTTCACTTATCTAGCTCTGTATTTCATTGTTGTGATTAGTTTTAATTCCAATCGACATTACAAGAAGATTATAAATTATTCCAGTCTCTTGGTTTGCTGGTCTAATTTGTATGCGGCTAAGTTCAGAGGTGAGGATGAATTCATTTGTTGCAACGAGCAGCAGGTGCTCTATGTGGTGTCCCTACCTGAAAGATGCATGATGAGACTATAGATCTTCTTAATATTTTCCTGATAAGAGTTATCCTGTTTTATCTCTGATGTTTCTGAAAAATAACATTTCAAAGTCACTCACTTGTGCAGATGGTGCCACAGTAGCTGTATACGTACAGCTGCATGGGAGCACCTGCAAAAGACCAGGATTTTATGGAATGAAGAAGAGAAATTTCTGGCAGACGACAGTGTGGATTTAATTACCAGAATATGGAATTTCTATCAGGTGCAGCTGTTTCTCTGTCTTCTATTCTTCTCATCAACATATTGTTCTCCATTTTAAGAGACATGAAGTACAAGCACATTACATACTGAAACAAAAACAGCCACTTCCCTCCTTTCCCCAGCACTTCCCTATGACGGGAAGATAAGAACAACTCAATTTCTCATTCTTGTCAACAAATTTGATGTTTAACAGGACATGAGAAATCACATCAGGCACCTTAAAGAAACTAGAGGATTTGAACCATGTAAGCCTGCGATTTGCCATTGGTATCTATGTTTTGTACTGTAATCAACATTTTAATTCACGAACAATGCATGTACAAAATAAGCTAATTATTCTCTCTGCCCTCTTTAAGCACAGGCATAACGTTTATTTAGAACACTTGTGTCTCTTTTTCTTTGTTTCCAGTATGTACATATAAACATATAAAAAAAAGAGACCTAATGGTAAGTTTTCAAGTTTTTAGAAAATAAGTTTTGTCTTTATGAGACTTGCTTTAACTTTTAGTGCATTCACATTTTTGCTTGGTTTATTATTTTGCCCTAATAAATCTGAATATACTCCTGTTTCTGTCCTCATAGTGTCCTGCATAAGAGATGGCTAAGAATGAAACATAATCCTCATTTTATCGTCAGCTGGGAATCGCACCACTGTGCATGTACCCAGGGTGTGCTAGCTATGATAATATGTCCCTTAACATTCCCATTCCCTTAGCAACCTCATGGCCCTTAGCACCTTCAGTACGGGCCTCTCATAACAGTGATACACACACATGGTTGGTTGAAGGTGAATGAGCTGGAGGCCAGCAAAGAGTAGGACTGGGAAGCATGTTTTGGGTAATACCTCAAGGTCTGCCTTTTGTGTGGCTCCATCTATTCACCGGGACCTTAGGTGAATATTACTGCCCCCAACACCACCAGAATGAGCTCCAAAAAAGAAAACACTCAGTAGTATGTGGGTTTTCCCCCCTCCACAGGTTTTAGTTTCCAGTGTGGACAGGACAAGATGGTATTAAGGTTTGAATAATTCTCTAGTTCAAGAGTTCTCTAAGATATTGTGCAAAAAATAGTATGCAAAGATTTCTAGTATATATTTTCAGGTGAACATTGCTATTAAAAAAACCTCTTAAACTTCTACTTTTTCCCAATTAATTGGCATTTAGGTGTGTGCCCTACTCTGTGCATGTGCCTCTAATGGGACTACTTCTATCCTTATGATTAGGAAAATTGTCCTACTGAATACTGATTCATGAATGCAATACCATTTTACCATGGAAGGGTCACATGGAGTCGTGCATGAGGTTCTTCTGAAGAATGAGAAGTACTAGAAATAACTGTTCTTAGCAGGGAAAACATCACTTGGGGTTTCCAAAGTACACATGAATCCTATCTAAAAAAAATTATCCAAATTGGCTGATAGTTTACATACTGTAACCTGGGATAAATACTGTCAGAGAAGCATAAAAAGGGGTAATGAAATTATGTAGTAGTATGCAGTGGTGGAGACAAGAGAAGGAAGCTGGCTGGAGTTGGTGTTAAGTTCACATTTTTTTTACTTGTCCGTTAGTGATATAGAAGGAAGCACACAAATTTGTATAGTAGAGGCCGGAACATATCAAGCGGAGTTGTGCATCAGTCTAATTGGAAAGCAGAAAAATAATGTAGTTTGGATAGAAAAAAAGAGCAGGACAACATAGTTGGAAAATTTTAAAGGAAGGACAGGGTTTTGGTCAGGTAAAATTGCTTGAAAATCAAAAATGTAAATATGTGGGGTATTAGAAGCAGATATCAAAATGGCTATGAATATAAAATGTAAAGGAAAAGTGGAAGCATGTTGCAGGGAAGAAAGGAAATAGTGTGACTGCTTTTAAATATACAGAGAAATAACACACCATCAGACAAATGATAGTGCCTGTCTGCGCTGCTTTGGTGAAAACATGCCTGAGGTACTCTGTGATCTCTTCATTCTTGAAAATGACAAATGATGTTACTAAAAATGATTAAGCATCTGTGAGAAATGTGTTCATGGAAAAAAATAAAGATGAAAGACCTTACATATATAGAGGGAGAAAGTTCAGTGGTGTGGCTGGAAACTCACAGTCATTTCTTATTCTTGACTTCCAGGGCTTGATTCCTTCACAGGCTGTAGCAGTCACAGTTTCAGAGATTACCAATCCACGTTGTCCAGCACTCTTCCTTGCTGTAGACCTCCTCCTCCTCCCTCTTTGCCGCCCAGAACTGCTGTTCCTGGCTATTTGCAGAGCAATGCTACATCTTGTGTGGGGTAAGCCAGGATCTTCAGGTCTTGACAGACACCTGTCCTGAGACAGGGAGCTTTGCAGTGTCACAGTGGATAACACCTGCTCCTGAAAATGTTTATGTTGTCTTCATAACTGGGAGGTTTCTCACAGCTCAAGTTTATTTAAAACATGCTAAATAAGAATCACAGAATCATAGAATCATAGCATCATAGAATGGTTTAGGTTGGAAGGGACCTTGAAGATCACTGAGTTCCAACCCCTCTGCCATAAGCAGGGACACCTTCCACTAGACCAGGTTGCCCAAGGCCACGTCCAGCCTGGGGTGAACACCTCCAGGGATGGAGCATCCACAACTTCTCTGGGCAACCTGTTCCAGTGCCTCAAAGTGAAAAATTTCTTCTGAATAGCTAATCTAAATCTGCCCTCTTCCAGTTTGAAGCCTTTCCCCCTCATCCTGTCACTACACTCCCTGATAAAAAGTCCCTCCCCAGCTCTCCTGTAGGCCCCCTTTAGCTACTAGAAGACTGCTGTAAGGTCTCCCTTCTCCAGGCTGAACAACCCCAACTCTTTCAGTCTGTCCCCATAAGGACATATGCTCCAGCCCTCTGATCATCTTTGTGTCTCTCCTCTGGACCCTCTCCAACAGGTCCACGTATTTTCTATGTTGCGGACTCCAGAGGCTGGACATAATACTCCAGATGGGGTCTCACGAGAGTGGAGTAGAGGGGCAGAATCACCTCCTTTGACCTGCTGGCCACACTTTTTCTATGCAGCCCAGGATATGGTTGGCCTTCTGGGCTGCGATCGCACACTGCTGGATCATGTTGAGCTTCTCGTCAGTCAGCACCCCTAGGTCCTTCTCCTCAGGGCTGCTTTGATCCATTCTCCACCGAGCCTGTATTTGTGTTTGAGATTGTCCCGACCCAGATGTAGAACCTTGCACTTGGCCTTGTTGAACTGCGTGAGGTTGGCTTGGGCCCACCTCTGCAGCCTGTCCAGGTCCCTCTGGGTGGCATCCCTCCCCTCCAGCATGTCTACCTCTCTACAAAACTTGGTATTATCAGCAAACTTGCTGAAGGTGCACTCAATCCCACCGTCCATGTCACCAACAAAGATGTTGAAAGAGATCAAAATGGGAAATATTATTATTATGCCACTAGGTAAAGTCTGGGTGTACTTGTAGACTGACCAGTGAGTACCATTCAAGTTCCTCCCATCTAAAATAAATGTGGAGAAGATAGTAAGAACAGGCAGCAGACACAGTTGAAAGCGTGGAATGACAGCAATCAGAGAAATTAATAAAAAGAAGAAGATTTTTCAGTTGTAGAAAAGACACAGATGAGGAGAGATGTATTAGAGACCTTTAAAATCTTAAGTATTGTGGAGAAAGTCATTAAGGAATTAATTCACTGTTTGTTTTTATAAAAGAGGGAAGGGACATCAAATAAAAGTGCTAAGTAATGGTTATCACTTGATTTGGGGTTGATGCCAAGTGAACTTTGAGAGTTTTCACTGTGTGAAAATTGTTTAAAATTAATCTTGGGACATCTTTCTTCAGGGAGTTGGAGATAACAATAAGGATAAGAAAAAGCATATGGGTGTGAAGAGGAGCTGGGCAAGTCTGTGAGTGAAAACTCTGTGAAAGGTTGTTAAAGAAAACATTATTTTGGCTCAGGAAATCCCCAACCCTCCTTCAGGCTGAGCGAGACCTAGGGGAGCAGGATTATGCGATCCTTTTTTTCTTAAACTCTCTTCTAGGAACTTACTGGTCTCAGAAACAAAATGCAGCTTTGGAAGGGCTCCTGGTCTGCCCAATAGGGCCTTTCTTATAGTTTTAATGATACCGCTTGGGGAAGTTTTTCCAAAACTCTGTGAAAGGTTCGTAGCTTTCATTAATTAGAAAACAAAGAGATACGGTGTGTAGTTTTACTGAGACGCAGCCACATTAAACTTTGTCTTGAATTTTTCAGGTGATGCAATACTCTTTCTTACTTCCTGTCTTATGCTGATATTAGCTAGTCACACAGTGTTCTCTGTCCTGAAGATGGCCATGTTCGTTGTGGGATGAGTATATATTCCACTACATTAAATTTGTAAAAGGTTTTGGGAATCTTTGAGATGAAATGAGCTATATAAATGCAAGCTGGTATTATGTTTGCAAAATCTGTGTGACTGAGAAGATCAATCTTCCAGAAAAATGTCAGTAGATACAGCCAGTTTATTATTTCTGGAGGCCTAGAATAAGAAAGGGATAGAAAATAAACTCAGCAGACTGGATAAAACTGATCTGTTTTGGTTTCTTTTCCTTCTTGAAAGAAAATGGTGGATTCTAGCAAATATCAAATAATACTTTAGACTTGACCTTTCGTAGGTTATATAGCCTATCATCCTTTTGTATCATAGCCTCTGTCTTTCTTCACATGAAGAAATATGGTAACTAACGATGCACATATATATCAGGTATAGTCCAATAAATCTCTAATTAAATATTTAAAAGCATTTCTTTCAAGTTGCTTTTTTTTTTTTTTAAGTATTACTTAGTAATGTAGAAATCTGACCAGTTGCTGATGTGTTACAGATGGGTTTTATGCACAGAATACTTCCTTCCTACTTATTGCACAAAGTCACATTTTAGACATTCAGTTCAACATACTTTTTATCAGTCTTATCTACTGAATTTCAAAGGGGACGTCTAAGTGCTAGAACCAAACTCAAGAAGACTACAAATAATAAAACAGAGGGAAGGGACATGGGTCCTATCTTATAAAAAAAAATTTATAATTTCTTTTAGCACCATCAGGCAATCTACCCAGTTTCTTTGGCGAAAATGAGCCACAACTTAGTCAATAGTTTATTCTGTTCTCTTTAACAGCAAAGCAGCAAGAACATACATAGTTCCCCTTTAACAGTCAGCAATACAACAGACATTGAAATATATTTACAAACAAAACTGCAGAATTGGCTCACTGTTATTCTTTAGATCATTTTTTATGCCTAGGTATTTAGGCAACTGCCAGTTATTTGTAAAATACCCCTATTTTGCAAAGAATTTCAAATGTAAGTTCAGAGATTGTTTTTGTTATATAGAAAGCACAGCATCCATTTTTTTTTTCCATTAGATATTTGACAACTGTTATTCTTCAGGACAAAAGTCTTTCATCCAACCGAGTGACAGCAAAAATAGCCTCCTACTTTTTAGATTCCTCCACACAAAATTGAATGGAAATGTTAATTGTTTATTAACAAACCCAAGCCTGAAAACTAATTTCTCAGTGTGGCTGGTGGAAAGAAACAAATACTACAAAACTCACTTCTAGGGAAATTGGGATAGTCTGAAAACAATTAGAAAACAGAATAAAACACCACAAAATATTCTCAAAGAAGTCATGCAACATTTAATTACCTGAAATGGGATATACCAGAAGTCTTTATTGATCTCAGATGAAGCTTTTGGTGCTTGGCACTCTGCAAATCATTTGCTTAGTAGAAATTTTCCATTAAAATCTCTCTCTTTCTAACTGCATACAAATTACAGTTTTTGCAAGCCTTCTATTATATAGAATTTTTTAAAAGATCTGTAAATAAAAAAGTCCTTAGATGTTACATTTCTCAAATGATCTACTTTCAACTTGCTGCCAGATTTCTGAAGAAAAGCGTATTGTTTTGTTGCACTCCACTTCAGCCCATTGATAATAATTGGATCCACAAGCCAGAAAGGATGTTCCCTGCAAAGGACTAGGCAAGGGGAGCTTAAGGTCCTGGCTCCAAAGTCTAGAAGCCCCACAAGTGCTGGCAATGAGGCCATCAGTGCTCCTCTCTGAAACCTCCTACCATGCACTGGGATAAGTTCCTGTAGGTGCTGCCTGGCCACAGGGACAGGTACGAACCTAGCAGGGAAAGAAAGGTTGGCTGCAGTTGCAAATGTGAAGAAGGTAGGTGGGTGGTGTTCATATTGGGCTTCTCTTTCCATCTGGCCTGAAAGTGCTTACCCCAAGAGGTTTTGAAACCTCTGGATCTGATCCAGCGGCTGTGAATGAGGTGTCAGGGACTCTGGAAATCAGTTACCCAGGTACTGGTAAAAGTTCCCATCTGGGGCTGAGCCATGATGCTGACCAGCTGCTTTAGCTACATTCAGAAGTGCCAAGTAGTGTCCTGTGTCTGCTGTTAGGGTACTTCATTGCATGGATTTCCAATAACAAAGACTACCTGGTGCTCCTCAGCTGTGCCAGCACCCTGCAGGTACAAATTCATCTCTATGCTTTCCATCTCTCTTTCAAAGCAGTCACCAGTGAACAAGTAAAAGCTTGTCCACTGTTGGTAAGGGAAGAAGACCCTGAAAACACATTGGCTGAGGGGTGGTAAAAGTCCTCAGGATACATTTTGACTTTGCAAGAGAAGAATCTGAGCTGTCTTGCAGAAGAGTTCATGTCAGCACACCTCTGGTTTTGGTCTTTTCTTGTGGCGCTATGCTTAACACCAAATCATCACCCCTGATTCAGCTGAGAACTCCCACTGATCAGGAGGAAATAAACCAGAAAAGGTCAAAGCAGTTTGTTATGCCATTTTGTTGCTGTTGCCAAATCCGGGTACCCATTCTAAAGTTATCTGAACTGCCAGAGTTTTGGTCATGGAATCACGGAATCATGGAATCACGGAGTTTCAGAGTTGGAAGGGACGTCCAGAGATCATCTAGTCCAACTCCCCTGCCAAAGCAGGATTGCCCAGAGCACATTACTCAGGACTGCATCCAGGCGGGTCTTGAAAATCTCCAGAGAAGGGGACTCCACAACCTCCCTGGGCAGCCTGTGCCAGTGCTCTGTCACCCTCACTGTAAAGAACTGTTTCCGTGTATTTGAACGGAACTTCCTGTGTTCCAACTTGTGCCCATTGCCCCTCGTCCTGTCACTGGGAACCATTGAAAAGAGCCTGGCTCCATCCTCCTTCAACCCACCCTTTAGATACTTGTACGCCATAATAAGGTCTCCCCTCAGCCTTCTCTTCTCCAGGCTAAAGAGTCCCAGCTCTCTCAGCCTTTCAGCCTTCTATACCATTGCTCCAGAAGTGTCAGTAGATATTTGTCGTGTGTTTGCTACTGAGCTTGCATGGAAACTTGCAATGCAAAGTGAAGGCTTTTCAAATCATGTTTGTCAGCGCTTATTTACTTTGTCATCTGGATTGTTTATGGTACTTCATGATTAATACCTAAATAGTCTTTACAAGTTGGGCTCAGTTTTCATGTGTCAGCCCCTAGATTTTTCCTTCAGTCTTTGACACAAGACATTAAAATATTGGTCCGTTTCTTGTCTTTCATTTTTGTTTTGTTTTTAAGAAGGATTTTTTTTTATATATCCTCCTAACAAAATAGTAAAGTATGAAACATCAATTTAGTTTCAAAAGTGGGGACCTGAGGCACAACAACAATTGACACAAGTGCGGCTAAGACAAAGATAGAACCTGAAAATATTAGTTGGATGGCTGAGTTACTTGCCTTCTTACCCTTAGAATTAATCCCCTGTTTCATCTGTACATGAGTTCTGCTTTGCTATCTATGAACTTGCATGTTTGTACTGGGATAAGAGAAAATTGAACATGAGCCACGATTCAAAATACGTATTTTTCTAGACAGTATTGACCACGAACTGTTGTCACACTTCAGCAAACAGCAGTCCTCCAGCAGTTGCTATCTGTTGCTCATCCAGGAATGCTCTTTTACCCATAGATCTAAACTGATGTAAACAGTTTGTTAGTGCTCAGAAGTGCGGTCCTTTTACCTGTTCCTCTTGTCTATCACTTTCCCATTTCTTCTTTTTGGTCAAGACTGGCACTCATTTTCTTGCCACTGGCGCCCTCTGCCCCATGCAAGTGAGCTAGTTCTGGGATTAACCCTGGAGAAATCTTTTTTTGTTCGGTGGGGGTTAGTCTTGTGCTGGCACAAAAAGTGGCCATATCTCACTGAAAAGTGCTCCAGGAGTTTGCCTCATTCTGTAGTAACTGATCTGTATTAGGGCAACTAAGATGATTAAGGGCTTGGAGCATCTCCCTTATGAGGAAAGGCTGAGAGAGCTGGGACTCTTTAGCCTGGAGAAGAGAAGGCTGAGGGGAGACCTTATTATGGCGTACAAGTATCTAAAGGGTGGGTTGAAGGAGGATGGAGCCAGGCTCTTTTCAATGGTTCCCAGTGACAGGACGAGGGGCAATGGGCACAAGTTGGAACATAGGAAGTTCTTTTCAAATACACGGAAAAACTTCTTTACAGTGAGGGTGACAGAGCACTGGCACAGGCTGCCCAGGGAGGTTGTGGAGTCCCCTTCTCTGGAGATTGTCAAGACCCGGCTGGATGCAGTCCTGAGTAATGTGCTCTGGGCAATCCTGCTTTAGCCAGGGAGTTGGACTGGATGATCTCTAGAGGTCCCTTCCAACTCTGAAAACTCCGTGATTCCGTGATTCCATATTGCGTAAGAACCTCGGTGACAAATTCGTGTCATTGCGGTGGTTCCCCATGATACCAGGAGGAATGGGGCAGGGGGATTCCACAGAGGTAACACCAAATTCCTACTTACACTCTCTGGGTACTATGGAAATGTGATGTGGCACTTTCCACTGTGAAGCATTAGTGTTCTTTAAACCATATTACCACAGCAAAGATTGTCAAAAGGTTTTTGAAAAGAATAATTTCAACTTGCATAAGGTAACTTTGCATAAGCCTGCTGCTTTGAGTGAAGCGGGATTAATTTTCATTAAGAAATAGAAATATTAAGAAAAAAGTAGTATTGTCAAAATATCAGAGATTTGAGCGAGTCAGCTTATCTTAGTTTTGGGCAATATTAATTCTGTAAGAACTGAATACATTTTTCATGAAACTTAAAGTTTAGGCTTTTTTAGAGTTCCAAAAAAGACTTTTTGTTTTGTTTCCTTCACCAGAACTGGCTCTACACCTCAAGGTGTCATTGTGGAATAGACGTAAACAACATTTATTTTTACAAGTTGACTGTACTTGTTAAAGTAGGATGTTGTGGTCATGATGGTCTAAGACTATAACAGAGCTTATTCAGGTAGGTAATATCTTTTATTTTACCTACTGATGCAGCTGGGAAAAATAAGTTAGCCTTCATTTATGTGATGCCTTTACCAGGTTACAAATAAGTGAGAGGAGGAAGCTGTATGTTACAAGTGTAAATTCTTGAGATGGAAGTAGATTATAAAGATCAGTAGAGTGGTATCTTTTATATTTCAAGTCTAGACTGTTCTGTAAAGAGATCATAAAAGAATGATACATGTTGTAGTGGCTCAAGGAAGCAGCTGTTTACTCATATAAGTGATCGCTTAATGCATTTTGCTCATAAAATATCTACAGAGCTGATGCAGGTAAAGGCATAAACCTTTACTAATGTTTAAGCATTTCAGCCAAGTTATTCAGTAATTCTGAATGCAAGTGGTTTTCATACAAGCTTGGAAGAATTGTTGGACTGGTTTACAGAAAGTGTAAACTGAAAATATTGATAGACTCATCAGAGATGTATTTGGTTTACTGAATAACAAGAATCTACTCTGAAGTTCAGTTCTCAGAAGCTTGTTGCTAAAACTGCAAAAGATATGTATAACTACTATATCTAAAGTTTCTCTGTTCCACATGGTAACCTCACACAAAGCTGTGTCTAACAATACAGTAGTAAAATATTTTTAAGAAAAGAAATTGTTTTTCTTTCCTTCGTTACAATTTTGATCCTGTGTAGGCAGTGTCCAAAAAACCGAAAATGCTTGTAATAAGAGTCAGATGTGTTTCCAACATGTGAAGGCAGAAAAGCTGCGCTGGCAGTCTGGGCTGCCACGAAGCAGTAGTGCTCTGTGGAATGGGGAATAAACCAGAGCACATGATGTTACAGGTAAACACTGATAAGTCTAAATGGTAAATAGCTTTTTGTTTATTTGACTTTGGGGATTTCTTCCCCAGTGTGTTTAAAAGATAAAAAATTTTATCAAAGGAAAATAAGTGCTATCTATTTGCTGCAGGAGTATTTTTATTCCCAGACTCTTGTACAAATGTGTAGGACTGCACCGTGTTGTCTGGAAGATCCCATCTCTTAAACTAGCAAATTAAAAATGTGCACAGCAGGGATTTCTGGATCTGTTCTTTTTTGCCTGCTTTTCTGATTTTACTGCCGGTAAGCCTTGTTTTTCCAGTCCTGTGCTGCAAAGACTAGTTATCTAATGAAATCAGCTTCATATCCTGAAGCAGTCTCTGCAAGTACAAGGAGTCACACTCCAGGTAGTGTCTGCAGAGCTGGTCCTTTGATTTGTTGTTCTTCTTGCAGTTTATGTGGGATGATACAAAAAGCATGTGGAAATTCTCTCTGATGCATATTCTTACTTGAGACAATTATATGTGATTTATAACCCTGAAAAGTGATAGCTTTTTGCTGTCAATGCCATATGTGCAATCTGTACTGTCCTCATATTTGGTAAAGGGTCTAATCTAATCAGTTATTGTGCAAAAAAGTACAAGAAGCAGAGTCAAGTCTGCCCAGTGCAGCCCTTCATTTTAATGATTTTCTTGATGTCAATCACACATTAAAAATCAAAGCAAAACAAAACTGTAAAGGTGACAAGAGTAGAAATCAGCCCTCTTGGGTGCTATTCCAACTCCTTTCATAAGCGGGCATACTTCCTCTCCTTCTCTTTCCTCCACCTTCATCTCCATGTCTCTGACTGCCATCAAATGAGGGTAAGCTCTACGCAGCAGACTTTGTGCCATGTGGTATTAGAGAGTTCCTAACCATATGTATTTTTATATGAAATTATTATGTTTTAAAAAGTTATATATTCAAATTAAGACTTCCAACAACATTTTGTGGAGGGTTTCCCTCCCTCCATCCCCAAATAAACATTAAGGTGTTTTGAGTCTATTTTTCAGTATACTTGGCAATTAGAGGAAAATAGTTAAAATTTTAACTCTTCCATTACCTCCCTCCTGTCAGGATGATGAGAGGTCTTCAGGAAAATACAGATGTTTGACTTTTTTTTTTTTTCTTTTTTAAATCAGGGCTGCGAGAAACTGTATTCATTTGTATTCATTCACATATGCAAACATGGAAAATTGACATTCTCAATCTTAAATTAATCCTTTTTTCACATTCTAAGTGTTCTTTTTTACTTTTGAGAACTAAACAACTTCCTTATAATGTCTGTCTGTGTAAAACAAGTACATGTATACATATGTAAGTACGTCTTTTAATGCTATTTCTGACCTTGCATTTTTTTTCAGCTTTGTCCATTAATAAACCAGGCTATTACTTCATTGAAAAGATACTATTGTAAGCATTCCTTTGAATTATGGGACATTTTTTGATTCATACAAATTTTACTTCTCCATTGGTAAACAAGGCACAAACTAAGAACAGCCATTTCAGACAGGTTTATGCCTAAGGTTTTTATGACAGCAGAAGCAGCTACTTGCAAAAGTCAGTCTACCTCTGAGGAATCCACTGTTCTGTCCAGGTCAGACCCTACATGTGTATGAGAAGTCAAAAAGGCACAATTGCATCAGGAGAAAATAAATGATTTGGCTCATTCTGTGAATATGTAGAATAACAAATCAACAGAGACTGGAATCAATTTTCACGTGATCTATAAACAGTAGGATTGCTCTGACCTTCAGATAAGATTAATTTGCAACCAATAATTCACTGTGTTCTAAGTCTCATCACATTTACTGTTTTCATGAGTTTTCTGTACTTTTTTCCCCCTTCTTCTCTGCTCAGTTGCTGCTGTTTAAGTGCCCTGAGGGTAGAGAGGCTCGGGATGGTGCCAGGTGATCTGGGCTAATTCCGAACCAGAGGATTAACTCTTCAGTTATTCCCCCCTCCCCCTTTCTTTATGCCTTAAAGAGGAAAGCAAATAACAATAAAGTGAAGGGTGGTTTTTTTTTTTTTGAGCATTCAGAGAACAGATTTTGAAAGAGGCGTAAAGCAGAAAGTAAACTTCTCATTTCGCCTCAGTCTACGCAGAACTGGCAACCTGCCAGCTCAGGTGCAACTAAGACCTCCGGAAACAAGTGAGCTATCGAAGAGTTATGTACCACAGTGTTGACACATCTTATATCTGTTTTACAGATTTGAGAATTACAGCTGGTGATGGCTTGCAGAATATCATTATACATGCTGAGACGGTAAGTTGTTTAATTTACAGGGGTAAATTAAGCCCCTGTTTTACAGGGGTTCTGCTAATGAAGGGGTGCTCTTCCCAAAGTGCTGTGTTATAACCTACCTCAGTTAAGTGCTGTTCCACACGTATCAACCATTTCAGCTCTTTTTATAGAACTGGTGCATTTTGGTGTTCGGTTTTTATTTTGATTGTTACCAGTGATTTTTTTTTCCTGTATGAAAAATCAGCCTAAGACTTCAAAAAAAAAAATAACATTAAACAAATTAGGAAGAAAAATGTAAAAATTATGGGCACAAATTAGTTTCAATTTCATGGGAAGTTTTGAAGATACCGGCTGTCCATACAAATCTTACAATGTACGTAGGACTTCTTGCACAGGGATCCTGTAACAAAGGATAATGAATTGTTATTAATAAAGGTAATGAATTTTAGATGCTATGATTTTTTCTGTGAATTCAACACTATCTCAACACACTAAGAAACTAGTAGGAGAACTACTTTGTAGAACTAGTTTGTAGGAGAGCTAGTTTGTAGAACTACTAGCTTGTAGAACACCTACAAGCACCTGTGATAATATCTGGAACACATTAATAGAAAATAGGCATACTAAATTATCAGGTATACTAATTATCTCTGTTTAAAATGAAGTACGGTCTGACTGGGCCCCACAGTCTTCCACCTCTGCTTTCTGCGCCTGCACAAATACTCATGGAAAGGGAAAATCAGGTTCTTATAGACCTAGAGAGCAAGTGATTTTCAGAACAGGCCATCTCTTGTCTGGACTGCTAGGATCTCATCTAGAAGAAGATGTGAGCCAAATTAAAGTGTCAGTATCAAAAGCCTGTAATTTTACTTCCTAAGCATCAGCTGCAATAGCATTCCAGTCTGTATATTGTAACAATCAGCTATAAGAAATTAAGATTTAATACATAGGTTTCAAAGTATTTCTACTCCTTTGGTAACTGCCACTTATCGATGCCCTGAAGTATCTCACTGTGTCATCACTTGGCCCTTCCGAGCAAGTGGGAGGCTGACGGCTGGTGGTTTTGCTTGTCTCTTCCCTTCATCAGTTGGGTGAAACTAAGCTGTCCCATGGACCACATTAAAACACTGTTGCTGGTTCCTGACTTTTAGCAGATGTTCCTGCTGCGTTTTGCTGTGTTGCCAAAGAGTTGCGGTGAATGAATTAAAATCCAACTGGCGGTTGGTCACGAGTGGTGTTCCCCAGGGCTCAGTATTGGACCCTGTTCTCTTTAATATCTTTATCAATGATCTGGACGAGGGGATCGAGTGCACTTTCAGTAAGTTTGCAGACAACACCAAGTTGGTTAGGAGTGTTGATCTGCTTGAGGGTAGGATGGGTCCACAGAGGGATCTGGACAGGCTGGACTGATGGGCCAATGTCAATGGCATGAGGTTCAACAAGGCTGGATTGGGTCACAATCCTGCACTTGGGTCATAACAACCCCATGCGGCGCTATGGGCTTGGGGAAGTGTGGCTGGAAAGATGCTCAGAGGAAAAGGACCTGGGGTTATTCTTAGACAGCTGGCTGAATATGAGCCAGCAGTGTGACCAGGTGGCCAAGAAGGCCAAGAGGATTCTGGCTTGTATAAGAAATAGCGTGGCTAGCAGGACTAAGGAAGTCATTGTACCTCTGTATTCAGCACTGGTGAGGTCGCATCTCGACTACTGTGTTCAGTTTTTGGGCCCCCTCACTATAGGAGGAATACTGACATGCTGGAGTGTGGCCAGAGAAGGGCAACAAAGCTGGTGAGGGGTCTGGAGAGAAGGTCTTATGAGAAGTGGCTGAGGGAACTGGCACTGTTTAGGCTGGAGAAAAGGAAGCTCAGGGGAGACTTTATCACTCTCTACAACTGCCTGAAAGGAAGTTGTAGGGAGGTGGGGGTCGGTCTCTCCTCCCAAATAACTGGTGGTAGGACAAAAGGAAATGGCTTCAAGTTGTTCCAGGGGAGGTTTAGATTGGATATTAGGAAACATTTTTTCACTGAAAGGGTTATTAAACATTAGAATAGGCTGCCCAAGGAGGTGGTGGATTTGCCATCCCTGGAGGTATTTAAAAGACATATAGATGTAGTGGTCAGGGACAAGGTTTAGTGGTGGACTTGCCAGTGCTAGGCTGATGGTTGGACTTGATAGTCTTAAAGGTCTCTTCCAACCAAAACATTTCTATGATTCTATGACAGCCTGGCTCAGCTGTCCTGCTCTGTGTCTCATCACTGCTTTGAGTCATGCTGTTTACAACTTCTGTAACAATATTTGATATGTTTGATATGCTTTTTGGCATAAGATTTGCTATTGTGTCACTAGCAGTTTTGCCTTCATCTTCAGGAGCAATGCATGACTTGACATTTACACGCTGCTTTTAGGTTACCGTTCATTGATCAGAACTGCTTAGTTAGGGTTCATTTCAAGTCTATATCCTGCCAGAAGTTCATTCTATTTTTTTGTTTGTTTTGTTTTTACTTGAGGCCTATAAAAATATATATATATTGGGTTTGTTTGTTATTTTTGTATTTACTGTCAAGCAATGTATCATTTTAACTCTATCTGTTCATTGGCTCTGCTTGTCTCCTTCTGTAACGTGTTATTTTGTAGCTCATCTTATCATCTTACTTTCATTATAAGGATTAAAACATGAGAGGACCATATTTGTAGCTAGTGAGATTCAGGCTGTTTTGTAAAATTCTGCAATGTTCAATGCATCGCACAATTTGCTATATTTTACAGCCTAGTTTTGATGACAGCAGCTTGTTCCATTGTCTACCGGTTCAGTGACAAATTTTTACACTATTTTCAATGAGCTTTAGGCGTTCAGCACTTTGGAGCAGAGACCTCCCTTGTTCATAACTGTCAAGCACCATGTGAGTTGCATGATTTCTAAAAACAAATAGAATTATTGCCAGACAGTCTTTTTAGTCTAGTGCTTTAATTTCTTTTAAATATTTATTTCAAGAAAAGGCTCATGAATTTGAGGAAAGGTTCACAGGTAAATGTATGAAAATGAGATTTTTTCCCCTGTTTTTATCACTTGACATGAAAAGAGTCTAAGTAACCCTGCCAGCAATGTGGTTGACGCCAAAATTGTGGAGGTGGTTTAGGAACACAACATGTCTTGACCTTGTCTGGAACTTGTCCAATACTCTGTTTTTTTCAGTACTTTTACAAAAAGCTAAAAGTTGATCCAAGTTCATTTCTAAATGAACTGCCAAATACATGAGCAGAGATGATAAAATGCACAAATGAAATACATTATTTTAATGGAATTTTATTGCCTGAGGGATAGTGAGTGAAGAAAAATCGGAATGACCTTTCAGTTGATGGCTATTTTGTGACTTTGATTTTTCTTTTCTTTTTTTTTTTTTTTTTGACTCCAGAAAATGAGTGTACTATTCTGCAATCTCATAAAAGTGATTGCAGTTGTTTTCTTAACAGAAGTGTTGCTGTCGGCACAGTGTAAGATAACCTGTAGTTTTGAACTGTAAATCTTTTCCATATGTCTGAGTGGAAGCCAAAAGAATATGCAAACATAGGGATTTAGCATATGTAATCATTTTCTAAGTAGCAATATAAAACACATCATAGCTGTGTCTGAGGTAATAACAAATTTGCTCTCTGCCACATTGAAGAAGAATTTATGAATTTGGAAGTCTACAAAAGTAATTTCCCTATGGTCATATGTCTACTGTTCAGCAAATCCACAGAAAAGGTACAAGTTGTGGGTTGGTTTGTTTTATATGTTCTTCCTGCTCTATTGCAAAATAGTACTAGTTATATGAGCAAAAGAACAGCTATCTTTCTCTCCTAACAAGTTGTCTCTAAAGGAGAGAAGGACTGTGCAGAGACACAGAAGCAAAAGGGTACCTTTGCTCTTAGAGCTGCCGGGGGAGCTGGTTGCGATCACCCGTTGTAGATCAGTAATTACCAATTACACCCAAAGAGTGGCATCGATTTTAGAGGAATCTGAATTTCATTTAGGTACATAATGAAACAGGCTGGGACCTCTTTAGAGTCACAGTCTCTTGGTGGGGTACTATGTCTCTAGATGATCTGTCTTCTCTTTGGATTTTGAGAACAGTATCACTTCATATGGACCCTTTTAACCAAAACTTTTCACCCAGTGCTCTGCATTCTTACATTAGCAAACTGCAGATGCTAACAAGGCACATAAATGTTATGGGAGAAAGATCACCCCTTTAAGAATGCAATTTAAATAATCTTCCAACTCTTCCTTTCTTTTCCACTGCATATAAAACCTAGGTGGTTATGGTCCCCATAATCTCACCTTACTTAAAGGAAATTGAGGTAACTTCAACTACCAGACCATCCAAAGTAGTGGTAGTAGACTGAATCTAAGCCTGATGGCTTAGAGGAAAGCTTACTTTATCTTTTAAAAAAATAATACAATAAAAGCTTGCCATGAAAATCAACACTGAAGAGAAAATAATTTCTGCATTAAAACTGTAATAACATTAATCACTTTTTCTAGTGATTTTTTATGTCAAGAGAAAAAAATAATAAAAAGGTAAAAAAGATTCTTAGTAATAAAATATTTATGTATAACCTGTGAATTTTGTATTGGTATCACTTATGTAATGTTACTGAGAGAAGTACATAAACTTGTAGTCTTCTCTTTGTTTCAGATTTCCTTTTCTGAGTGCAGCCGATTATTCAGCTGGCAGAATAAGCGTACCTTTAATTTTTTTTCTTTACAAAGATTCTTGTGTAATTCTGTGAGCCTAAGCCATTTTTCCTTTTCTGAATCTCCTTTGAACTTTTGCTTTGGTTTGGAAATGCTTTGCTTTTTCCGTGTCTCTCTACCTGCAGCTGCGGAAAGTCTGATTTCTATTAGATTTGATTCATTACTTGTTTGGACTACAGTCATTGAGGTTAACTGTTCTCCATCCCTTGTTTGGCGTCTGTGTCAAAATTCTTTTTACAGTGTGATGGTTACGTATATCAAAGCAATTTTTATTACAGACAACTTTCATCACATCGGTGTCTTAACCTCAAAATTTTTAATTTTCCATGGATAGAATTGACCTAGACTCTAGTAGGGATCAAACCTTAAGCACACACCTGCAAAACACAACTTTTTGTGAGGAAGACATTCTCACTTGTAATAACAATTAACTCTGTAAGTAGTTGTACTGATATAGAGCAAAACCGCCTGGGTTTTATTGTGCAATTCAGCCTATAGACTTGGAATCTGACTAGCTTGTTTACAAAACAATGAGGCTAGGGACATGCCGGGACATTCATCTTCTTCTAAGAGCTCTCTTTTGTATTTTTCAGTCCCCTTCCTTTCAATTATTAGAGCTCTGATTGAAGAAGCAAGCCAAATACTCACTTGCTTCATTAACAGTGGAAAGAAAATTGAAGCATCTCTCCTTAACAACACATTAGACAGGAACAAAACCGGAGGCAAATGATACCTTTGTTTTCTGAATCTTAAAAAACAAAACACAACCCAAATCCCGGCTGAACTAAGGGACAGAGTAAAGTGAGAATTTCATAGGCACGAGTTGTTTTTCTGAGACAAGCAACCCAGACTTCTTGGAATCTTAGCCTGCCTTTGCCACAGGCTGGTGGATTTTGGGTGACGCTTAGCTAGCCTTGACTACATGTGGGTGGAGGTACAGGCTAGAGACCAGGTTATGCTTTAATTTGGTCTGGAACCCCTCTGTCTTGTGATAGGAAAAGGGAAATTAGTCACAAAATCGCTTCCTCTAGGACTCTAGTCTGGCTGGTTTGGCAAGGGAAGAGGGCTCCGCCGCTCCCCAGAAGTGATGGGGAGCTGCACTCGTGAGCGCTGGCGGGTGAATGCAAGCATCAGGAGGGGGATGGCAAAGCAGGATGTTTCTCCACAGAAATTCTCAGGCCCAGGGTAAACTAAGCATGTGGCTAAACACCTGGAATAACTCCAAACTCTTTAAGCTGCAATTAGCAGACGGTGCCTGGTTTCTCTTTTTTTAATTCACCGAGACCAGTGCAATTTCAGGTGTGCCTGTTTTTGTGTTAGTCTGTGCACTGACCCCAGGAATGAAATGCGCTCAGTCTTTCAGCTCTTTTGTCATCTGTGGAGAATTTAATCTGTGTGTTAAAGCAGTGTCGTGTGGTATTTGAGTTCCCACTGTGTACCTGAAAGAAGGTGATTGGATATTGTTGGAAAGATGATAAGATTAATGGAGCCTCTGATCATTTTGGGGAGCAAATGATGCTGTCAGCTTCCAGAAAGAAAGAAACAAAAAACTTCTCTTTACCAAAAAAACCCAGACCCCTGAACTGAGAAGTAAATGAGAGTGGAACTGTTATTAAACTGTTTTATTCTGAAATGTTCGACAGTTTTGCACAAGTGTCAACGTGTAAGTGCTTGTTCTTAATTCTGATGTTGTTTTTACTGTTAGGTATGAACACTAAATTGAGGTTGATTTCTCTAAATGTTAGTACTATAAACACAGGTCAAACACTGGATACCATCTTATGGAGTGTCATATGAAAGTTTTTGTGAGAGAAGTATGCATACAAGATAAGTAATCATATTTCCCTATCTCTTTCAGTTCCCTTTTTGTCTCTGGCCATTTTCTAATTTCTGTAATTTCATGGCAAGAAGATGCTCTAAGACTGAGAGTTCAGAAGAGTTTAGATTCCTAGTGTTTCTGTTCTTTTGGGAAATATGGGCTCATGGTTTAGAGTCCAGGGCTCAGACAAAGCCCTGAGCCACGTTAATGCTTCCAGTTTCCCTCTTCTGTTCCAATTCCAGCCTGTCAGGACTTGTACATAAATGCCGAAGTGCCACTGGGTCCTTCCGTGAACATACAGAAATTCATAGGAGGCATTCACCACTTTGAGTCATTGGGCTGCTCTCTTTTTCTCTCTTCTGCCATTTGCCTTCTTCTATCCGCTCTTAACCTATGTTTTCACAATGAAGAGAAATAATGATCTCCAGAGTGGAACAGGGTAGGAAGGCTAGGTTAAAGGTGGGCATATTTAAGAAGTTTCCATCATCAGTAAATTTAGGTATAAATCCAACTTCTTTAATCTAAACAGCCATCAATCCAAAGCACAGTTTAGCACATGCTTAACGGTAAACATATGCATAGCATAAGAATTGTATATAGGCTGCAGGCAAACGCGTTACCTAGCTTGTTTACACTTGCTCATTTCAGCTAGCGCTGACCCCCGCGGTTTTATTTGAGAAATCTGCTTATTTGTTCCCTAATGAAACTGTTGAGTGTTTTATGTCTGTGTTCGCATTTTTGACACTATAACAAACACAGGCAGAAATACAAATTGTGAGACACAGTCATTTGAATACTTACAGTTATAGAAATGTAAACATCTAATTCACTCACTTTGTTGAACAAAAAAAAGTAAAAAAAAAAAAAATAATCACTGAATTAATTGAACAGTGCTAGTGCCAAAATGCAGCAACCTGTTTTGTCACAAGCATTTCTAATACTTTGTTGCTGCTGGATTAGAACAAAAGAATGAATTCAATTGATGTTTTTCAAAGTGTCCTCAGAGGATTTTTAGGGTTTCCGTGTAACTGTGGACTTTATAGCATGTTATGAGTTGAGTATGTTTTTCAGATGTTCACTATTAATATTTTACATTTCTACATATCTGTGTACTCCTGTACTTACAATTACTTTACTGAAGTTTGAAGAATTAGTATAAACATGATGGTCAAAGAGAATGAGGAATTACTGTTTAGGCTATTTGCAAAATTACTTTCACATTCATTCTGCTTGAAGCATTAAAAGTTTGCAATCAAAAGAAAAACATTATTGTGATGTTTTTTCAATATATCTCTGATTTGTCTTGGCTGAGGAAGATGTTCTCAATGCTGTACATGTTCTTTTTTCCCCACTAAGTTTTCAGTTACTGTTGACAAGGAATGTGCCTATAATTTTCTCTTTGCAATGTCTGCTGAAACAACCCAGATAAACATAAAAATTATCAGGTGGAAATGAAGATTCTAACGCCATTTTAAGATCTATTTTAATTGTTCTTAATGAGAAATCAGCTTAGATATTCTTGTACATTATAATCACAAAGCCATGATCCGAAATTTTTTTATTGTCTTTTTCACAGATTTCCTAATCCTTCTAATTGTTGATTTTTCTGAGTGCTACTGTCAGTGGGTAAAGAATGATTAATGCGGGGAGAAACGGGCTTCTTTGTTCAAGAACAGAATTCACATTGCTCAGTTCTCACTCAAGGATATTCAGATACAGTACGCACGATTGCTGTTCTACTGTAACATAGCTTTAATGTGGCCTGCAGTTATTTTGAAGCTAAGGTAAATTAACTCACAAGATTCAGGAGGCTGATATAGTAGATTGTTATTCTTTGCGTATGCGCTATATGTATGTAGCTATACTGGAGCACAGTGGAATCGGTTGTTTTGAGGAATAACACAGGTGGTTTCTTTAGGAGGCAAATGTGGGTAATGAAGACATAGCAAGAGTGCGCTGACCTTCTCGTAGACTTACTGCCAAATTTAGAGTAGACCCACTGTGCTCCTGCAGCACCGCAAAGCTGCAAAGCTGCGAGTGGCGGTTTCACTCAGACTCGTTCTATGGTTTAAAGGTTGACCTCCTCCTGCTCGATTTCTTGAGCGGCAGGTGGCTCACAGGGAGCTGGTTTGCAACGTCCAGCTCTCACAACAGGCAAACGTATTAAAGGAGACAATTGAGGTTTTCTTATGGCTGTTAAATAGAAATACACAGAGCATGGCTCAATATAATAAAGGGCAAAAGAGGAAGTGAGGAGGGCGGGAGAGAGCCAGGTACAATGAAATAAATGACTTCCTTCACTCTGAAATGAAAAGAGGGCGTGAATGCTCTGAAACAATCAGCACACAATGCACTGCTGAAGGAAAGCGGGTTGCCTCAGAAAACTATTTTTCTTCCCTGATACCACCGGGCACTGCTTCTTAAAAAAAAAATAAAAAATCGTGTGGAAGATATGAGCAAACAACCGTGAAAAAAAGAATTATCCTGGGACTGCATACTTTTATTATTTTTTTTAACAGTTATTTTGTAGAGAGGAGGAAACAACAAAATTGCCACAGTTAACTCTTGACTATGTTTCTTTTGTATTTTCAGTTACTGTTTTGTAGTTAGTACAGTTTCTTTCTTCCCTGAAGGATAAACTGTACATGAACAGGTTGATTACAATAGCTCGTTGTTATTGTTTGTTTTTTGATGACCCACTCTGTAGAGGTGGCTGAGCCATGGCAAACAGTGATGCCCTTCACATGTCTCATTACGGCCTCAAATACCTTTGAATGTAACCAAGATCCTTGTTTAATAAACATCGGGATTCTTATTACAAGTACTGTTGTTTTTATATTTTTATTTTTAAGCAAGTGTGTTCACTTGCTTAGGGGTGCTCAGGTTTATCCCAGAATATGGAAGGAACCTCTGCATGTATCTATAAGTACAAAATCCATAAGAGGAAATAAAAGGAGAGGGACTACAATATTTTGTTCACTTTACGGTCTTTTCCTTTACCAAAGATGCTTCTATGAACCTTCTTACAATTACATAAATGTGTTCCCTACTTATTTTAAGAACTCAATACATTTTCCCTAGCTCTGAGGACGAAAGAATCATCTACCCTTCAGTAAACACCTCAATTCTCCTTTTGAAATTGCACAGCAATATAAAAGATAGCCATGACAGAAATGAAACTTCCGTGTTTAAGGTTTGTATGACATGATTCTTGGAAAATAGTTTTGTTGGGCTATAGTGCTGGTTTTGCAGGAGCAAAGAAGGCTACTGAATTTGTTCTTTTCCCACATACAGTGATGATCACTTACCTGGCTATTTTAAATTCCCACAGATTTTTCAATTTGTGACCAAGTAGGGAACTTAAATTTAAAATACCGATTTCTACCTGACAATTCAAGAATGAAGAGTGATGAAGATGACTTGCAGGAGGCTTCTTATCTGTATGTAAATGCCTTGGATGAAAATCTGATCCAAGCAAATATTGCCCTCAGCTTCAGTGTTATCAGTTCTGGACAGCATTTTAACAACAACAAAAAAAAATATGGTCCTACTACAGAAATATTATTACTTTCATTTATTTCAGACAGGACAACGCACATTGTTTTCAGTAACAGGTGAATAATTTTGAAATGAAATGTTTATCACTGAAATCCAACTTATTCTTCCCAGAATCAATTTTACCAGATGGTGTGAATCATGTTGTGATTACGTGAGTGTAATGGTTAGAAAAGAAGCTTCCTTAGGAGGGAAAAAAAACAAAACTCAACCCAGTTAGTTAAAACCTGTTTTTAAAATTTCCAGTGGTTTTAAAAGAATAAATTATGTTAATTGGCAAGATACATAAAAGAATTATTGTTATTGCACAGGGCTCTAATGTGTATTAATAGATTATCTGTTTGTTGTTTTATTTCAGCTGATTTTTTTTTCTTTTTTACAGGCTTTTGAATAATATCAAAATTTGGAAGACACTGGTGACCCTTAATAACTAAACTGAGATTTTTGGTTATTAAAAAATCAAGATAATCAAAATATATTATTCAAGTGCAAGACAGTTTATTCACAGCCTGCAACATTTAGTTTATACTTAATGAAAATTGCAGTTCAGAAAAATGTGATTGGACTAATGAACCAATGAGAAATAATTTGGTACTGTGTGTTTTATGCCTAGTTGCTTAATTTTGAAAAAAGGCTGCATAAGGTGATCCTTTCTGCTGCTACTTTCATTGGCTTCCCTTAAAATTTTAATCACTAACCATAACCACTCTTGGTCATGTTTATATTTTTGGGGAATTTTTGACACTCCATTTCACATGATGCACAAATGACAAAATATTGTTCAACACAACTTTGAGATTGAACAGTTACTGTGTAAAAAAGACATATTAATTGACTCTGATAAACATAGATACAAAAGCTTTGAGCATTTCAGGTTCTGCAAAAGACTGCTAACATTAATATAATTAATGTACTAAATGTGAAAAGCATGAACCTATAGAAAAGAGTTTAGGTTCATCTTTTTATGATAGAAAGCTTAATACACTTTATAGCAAGAACATGTGCAGATAGACCGGATTAGGGAAATAATCGATTAAAGATAATAGGCAGACAAATTTAATGGCTTTCTGTAGAACGGGGACCAGTAACATGTATCCCAGAGCTCTTCAAGAATTTAAGCCAAAATACAATGTGGAATAATTAACCACAGTATCCAAGAAATGGTGGAGAACATGAAAGTTACAAAGTTTTATACATCCACACTTCTATTTGGAAAAAAGAAGTACTCTTAGAATTATGTACCAATCGGGCTAATTTCAACATTTCAGAAAACAGATTTCCTGAAGCTAATGTTTTAATAGTTGATCTAAAAGCACCTACAGGATAAGAACAGACTTTTCAACTACTGATAGAGTTCAGCTAACATATTTCTTCTGACATTGTCAGTACTTCTGGCTGGAGCAGAATTGAAGCAAATGACTGATGGGTAATCGCCTCATTGGAAAATTCGATTTAGTTTGTAGGTCTCAGTGGTCAGCTGTTAAGCTGGGAGGATAATGTGAGTGAAGTTTGTTCTCAGTCCAGCTCTCAGTCAAAGTGAAGTTGTTAGAAGTCAGCAGTAAAAGCATTCCCAAGCCAATGTATTTATCGATGAAAATGCTGCGGGATAAGAAAAAGTGGGTTGTGGATGAAGTTTAGTGGAATGCTCATTTACCTGCTTTACCATCACAGCGTTGAGATAGTAAAAGATTTTCCAACCAGTTATATCCAGACACTATTCAGCAATGCAGACGTGTTCTATCTCACCTCAGCTTCACTGTGACTCGAAATTGTTATATTTTCATCAGCTCTGCTGGTTCCTGGTAATATAGAAATGTTGGCTGTTTAATGCAGGTCAAATTAGGTCCCTTTCAGCTTAGTACAGCAGAGAACATGCAAGTCTTCTGTTATATAGTGTTTAGAAAATGAACCAATCCAGGCAGAGGAAGATTGCATAAAGATAACTGGTTCCTGTAACTCATCAAGTTATTTCAATTTCTGGGTATCTGCAATACACCTTGGAAGGCAGAATAGAGACCAATGTTTTCTCTTATATATTTTCCTACCATAGCATTGGCTAGACAGAAAGCTTATGGTTAATTCATTTATTCTCAAGGCTCTGAGGAAAACACAAAGCAAAACTGCCCACCAACTATCCACCACATGTAGTGCTATCAATTAAAAACAACCCCAACATTAATGCTGACACATTCTCCCTGGTAATCTTGTTCACTTGATGCACTTCATATCTACCAGAAAGATCAGAAATTGGCTTCATTCGTCCAAGTGCTAATCACTGCACTGAACAGTTTGCGGTTCAGACTTAGCTATTATATATTAGATTTTAACTTCTTACAGATGTCACTATATTCTTCACAACTTCCAACAAATGACCTGGAACCCTGTGTTCTATTTTTTTAATACTGTGTAATCTGCCTTTGTGTGTGATATATTGTTCATCTAACCATTAGAGTCTTCAATATCCATGCCAACTGGGCTATTTTCTGGCTGTTAAGAGATTGGATGGATCAATATTTAATTCAAATTTGTCTCCAATTTAAATGGTAATCATCTATTTTATGCCTAATATTTATAATATAGATGTTTGATTCAATAAAGTCTCTACTGGTTCTCATAAATACAGGTTTTACAGAATGAAGACATTGCTCAAACTTGCATTTTAATTGCAAGAATCTTAAATGGGATGGGCTGACTTATGACTTTTTATAGATTTTGATAACACCTATAAACACATGGAAAATATATGTCTCAATTAAAAGACCCTAAAGCTTTTTCTAAGATACTGCCCCTTACATTTTTCTTTTTTTCATTTGTGTGTTTGGTTTGTTTGTTCTTTCCCCCTCTCCCCCGGTCTCTTCCCTCCTTGGGAAGGTTAAAGTTAACTACATTACTGAGTTGGCATGCCTGTTTTTATATCAGTCAAGATGCTTCCTTCTTTCTGATGTTGTTCAAATTCAATTATTTGAGCTAGGTGGGAGATGTCCATGCTTTTCAGTTGCCGCAGTCTCAAAGCTGGACTTGGTTCTTATCATAGGCACCCCCTCTAATTTCTCCTTGTGAACTGAGGAGCTCCAGCCACAGTCACTGCTTTCTTATCTGGTGCTGTACGAAAAAAATAAGCAATTTCAGAGTTTTTCTGTAGTTTCAGAGCACACAGAAAGCCCCAGGTACACCTTACCCCATACCCATAAATAAGGTCTATATGATAGTATGACAACACCGATGTACATGGGGGAAACTGCCATGTTTAATAGGGGAATGATAAAGGAGAATTTGTAGGGTAGCCAGGTGTGCAGTAACTCAGGCCACAGCACTTTCAATTAAATGCAGGGCTGCCTGACAACCTGCTTTGGAAATTGCCCTTCCCTTGCAGGAGCTGGGATTGTTGCTTAAAGCTTTTAGGAATCTGGGCTGGACCTCTTTGTCCTACTGGGGCTGTTCCTAAGGCAGGTTTGCTGGCTGGTTGTCAACGAAGAACAGGTAAGGTACTCTAGAAGTGGATGTATCCTGTTGCTGGTGTGTCGTTTTATAGTTACATGGCTGAAGCTCATCACAGCTGCACTGTTGGAGCTCAGTACCAGTTAAAAGTCAGTTTTTCAGCCATGTTTTTTCAGGTCAGCATATGCCATTGTTACATCAGAGGGTATGTAATCATAGGTGGACATCAGAGCACACAACAGCTGGTGCACGGATAAGAATCAAAAATGTCTAAACATATGAATGTCTTGTATTACAGTGCTCTTTGTAGCCACTGATAATCAACCAGAACTTCCAGAATAAATAAGTGGGATTCACGTCTATTAGTCCAGTCATGTTGCTTCATTAGAAGGCAAGCTACCAGTATAGAAATAGTATCTCAGATGAAAACATAAGTTGCAGCTGGGTTGGGATCCCTCCATCGGTCAATGGTGGCATGCTATAGAGAATTGCTCAGTCTAGATCTCCCCCCGGATGTCCCATGTGCAGGTCACAGGTGGCTTAACCCTTCTTCTCCTGGTGGTATCCCTCATTCATGTCTTCACTGGTGGGTGGAATTATGTGTGCAGATGTCCTGAGGCAGTAGAAATTAATTTTTAAGAATAAGATACACATGGTGTGCAAGAGGAAGTGGGCATCATGCAAACATGAAAGGACTGTTTAAGGGGGAGGAGAGTCATGTAGGATGCCTTGTGGGTCTGAGTTTAATTCACTGATTTTGCAGTTTGATTCTGAGAAGAAGCAGGGCTAGCAGTCAAACCAGAGAAAGCCCGGGCAGCATAAGAACAAACATCCATACCTAAACAGTGGTTCACGGAAGCTTGTTTTATCTTTTATTTAAAAACTTCTAGGGATGGGGGTTCCCCAACCTTAGATAATCTGTTCTGCTCTTAAGACTACTTTTTGTTCTAGCCACAGGAATTAGGAATAACAAGGGTTTTTTTTTTTGCTTTTTGGTGATCTTTTACATTTTGAAGGCTAGTATAATATCTTTTTCGCTTGTTTATTTTTCTTTTTTTGCCTGGTTTATAAACCCAGTATTTTCTAAATGGATGTGTTTTCTAGGCTTTCAGTCACCTTTCATATTCTTCTCTAAACTTTTTACAATTTTTTGTGTAGTACCCTAATTAGACCTCAGTCATGCTGAGTAAAGAAGGAGGAATTCTTTACATCTCATATATAGTATTCCCACTTATATTTCTTCACAGTACTTTATGCATATACTTTCTGTGTATTGCTACATAACCATCCCCATCTGATTGCATCCTTTTTTTTCAGTCAATTTATGAAATTTGTCAAGAATTTTTTGAATTCCAGACTTACATTCCCTCCACAGTTTTCAAATTAAAAAGTATACTCACATTAGCGCTGGACAAGGAACAGTTCCTCTATAATCCCTCTCAGTGCATCCTCCTGTTGATGACCGCAGACTGTTTACAAAGTAGTTTTTTATTCATCTTACAGTACACTTTTCCAGACCACAGGTCACCCCCACTTTTTCCCTGGAGGAAAGGACCACTTGGGCAGCAAACAAAACTGAATGATGTGTTACGGTATCTGCGTTTACCTCCAAGCTCCTTTTGCATCGCTGCGTGCAGGGAGGAGTGGCACTGAAGGCATGGTTCCTCCTTGAAGAGCTGCTGCTGCCCCTCTTATTGGAGTCTTGAGCACAGTATTTCCCAGGAAAAGCAGAACTTGTAGATTTTTCTCTCTTGGACACTTGCAAGGTACCTTGGTGCTACCTTACATTACATGTAATGTCCTATAAATAAAAGGGACTATACAGCACAAAAAAGCAACTCTATCTCCTTCCTGTGCCTTTGCATAATCCTCTAGAAATCACAGAGCTGTTGTCACTGACACCTTGAGATGGGTAAGTCGTATAGGTGACTCGCAGGTTTTGGATATGAAAAAGAACCTCAGGACCACCTGCTTTTGGCCTAGCATGGAAGTAGGAGGCACAGAAGCAGAAAGTACTGACAGTAAACTAAATGTGGGAACCTTGGTTTTATTTCCTAAGACTGCATATGGCTGTTATCTGAAGGTGATGTGAAAAGCTGTAGCAAAGCTGTAAGATGTAGTCTTTTGCCTTTTCCCTCTCCACAAGTTCTGTGGATCTCTCTCTTCAATCATTTGACATGATTTGCTCTTGACAAGCTCATGTTGGCGCATAGCTGAAATTCACGAACTAGTTTTCTATAGGTCTTGGACTTCATCTTTAACCTCACTAAAAGGGTGAAAAGAAGTTACATTTTTTAAAAAAAGAGATTTTTTTTTTGTAATAAAAAAAAGCAATTTGGAAAAACCCATGAATATTCCATTCCTACTCATAAGCAGGATAAATCATATGAAATCTTAGAGATAAAGTATTATTGCTTGAGATGATACAGCTGTAGAACTGATTGTATATGGAGGTGAAAAACCCAGGCCCTGACTGCTATCAGGGAATCACTGTAAAACAACTTTCTATTTGAAAAAGTCTTTCCATCATTTAAGTGAAACTCACGTCTTTGATCTCTTAATTAATCTTCATATTTCTGAAAGACAGCTACACCTACTTTTTATGTTTTATCTGCTTGTTTGACTATGTATTCTGCTTATGATAAGAAAGAGTTAATTTTTGCTCAGTGTACTTAAAAAGTAGCAGAAAAATGTACAAATGGTTCTAATAGAAGTCTGTTTACCAATACTTAAAAGAACAGATGTTGTTCCTTTGGAGTTCACTTCTCAGTATGCTGAATCCTTCACTCACATCTTAGCACAAAAGAGGAGGGAACCCAGGTGAGAAAGCAAAGCAAAGCCCTTTGATGTAGATAAAAATACAGCCGCTGAAGCATAAAAGGAAAGAGAGTAGCAGAATACAGGTTGACTCATTCCTCTCTCACCCACCCTCCCCCCAAAAAAGTGAATTCCTGAAAAACGTTAAGTTTCCCAATGCATTAAATAAGAGGGAAGGACCAGGTGGCAGGTGAGTGATCACTGACACAAAGCTAACCCTGCAAGAATAGCTTTTGGGCTGCAAAAAGGAGAGATTCAAGGAAGCTGCCAGATTTCAGAAATTATGATTGAAAGTTTGCTATTAATACTGAGAAGCCACAGCAGTTGACAGCTGTATAAAATGTCATGGTGTTTTGCGATAGGGATTTAAGAGTTATTTTATGGTAGTATTTTATTTTCCAAATAATTAAAAAGAGGCTAGCGAAGAGAGGAGATTATGAGAGATCTTTCAGGATTGTAACTGAAGTTGTGTCCCAAGAAATGGGAGGTGTGGTTTTCCCAGGGGGTTTTGAATTGAAATTTTGCTTTAAGTAGCACATACAGTTTTGGATGCTGTCAGGATGGAACTGACATGTTGTCAGGAAACCATCTGGCTACATCAGTCAGGCAAAATTTGTTGCATTTAGCTCCTGCTGGCAACAGACCTTCTATAAGTGATTCTGCAAGTCTCCTTGTTGCAAATCAAAGTTGGAAGAGTTTCAGAAAGGCATCTCCTACAGGTTCTGAGTTTTCCTGGCAGCATAGCCATTTCCCTTGTGCAGCAACAAATTAGCTATTAACATCGTAACTAGTGGTGCTAGGAACTCTTTACAGGCAATGGAGGAAACCAGGAATCTTTGGGTAATGTCAACTTAGGCACTAGACATGAATTCAAACTATTTTAGATATCCAGTTTAAAGCAGGGTAAGTCAGCCACCAAAGTTGCCCGTTTCTCTCCTGATGATTATTTAGGATATTGAGATTATTTGCTCAAGGACAGATGTCTGGTTTGTTATGAGTTTGATTAATGAGCCCCTTTCTTCTCCTCACCTCTGGAGGAATGAGGAAAGGTGAAGGTCGGTGACAACAGCCTCCCTCCCTCTGTTCCCTCCAAATAACTGGTACAAGAGTAAGACAGAAACCTGAAATTTGAATTATTGCCATACATTCCGGTTGTAGTTTAATTACAGCTTTGCATACTCTTCTTTTTTTTTTTTTTCCCTGCAAGTTGCAACAATGTTTGGTTTGTTGTTTTTTGTTTTTTGTTTTTTTTTATTGTTTTTCCTTTCCAACATGTTATTCTGCATGTTTATTAGACCCTGTGAGGTG